>NW_026117154.1:0-18516 GCF_001640805.2 Lates calcarifer | reverse complement strand
CATTTTTCATGCTTACTATACTATGACATTTTTTGACCATTTTTCATGCGTTGCTATACTATGACATTTTTTGATGGTTTTGACGACATGTTATACTATGACATTTTTTGACCAGGTTTTCATGGCCTTCGCTGCATGCTCCTATGACAGACTCATGAATTTGACCATTTTTTTCATGCGCCTTCCTATGACATTTTTTGATGGTTTTTGACGACATGTTATACTATGACATTTTTTGGCCATTTTTTGAAGCCCTACTATACTATGACTTTTTTGAGCATTTTTGAAGCCCTACTATACTATGACCTTTTTTGACCATTTTTGAAGCCCTACTATACTATGACTTTTTTGAGCATTTTTCATGCCTTCCTATACTATGACATTTTTTGACCGTTTTTCACGCCTTACTTTATTATAAAATTTTTCATACCTTACTATACTATGACATTTTTTGACAATTTTTGACGTTATACTATGACATTTTCTCAACATTTTTTAAGCCTTCCTAAGTTATGACATTTTTTGATGGTTTTTGACGACATGTTATACTATGACATTTTTTGACCATTTTTGACGCCTTCCTATACTATCACATTTTTTGAGCATTTTTGACGCCTTCTTATACTATCACATTTTTTGACACCTTCCTATATTATGACCTTTTTTGAGCATTTTTGAAGCCTTACTATACTATGACATTTTTTGACCGTTTTTCACGCCTTACTTTATTATAAAATTTTTCATGCCTTACTATACAATTTTTGACATGTTATACTATGACATTTTCTCAACATTTTTTAAGCCTTCCTAAGTTATGACATTTTTTGATGGTTTTTGACGACGTTATACTATGACATTTTTTGACGATTTTTGACGCCTTCTTATACTATCACATTTTTTGACACCTTCCTATATTATGACCTTTTTTGCCCATTTTTGAAGCCCTACTATACTATGACTTTTTTGAGCATTTTTGAAGCCTTACTATACTATGACATTTTTTGACCGTTATTCACGCCTCACTTTATTATAAAACTTTTCATGCCTTACTATACTATGACATTTTTTGACCATTTTTCATGCCTTCCTATGTCATGACTTTTTTGACCATTTTTGACGCCTTCCTATACTATGACATGTTATGTTGGACAGCTGATGTAAAGCTGTTACCTGGAGGCCTCTGTCTTGGTCTGAAAGAACTTCTTCATTGTACGAAGACTCTCTGTGATCTTGGACTACATCTCTGTGATCATGGACTACATCTCTGCGATCATGGACTACGTCTCTGTGATCGTGGACAGTGTCTCTGAGATTATGGACAATGTCTCTGTGATCATGGACTATGTCTTTGTGATCGTGGACGATGTCTCTGAGATCATAGATGGTGTCTCTCTGGTCATCGACAATGTCCCTGATCGCGGGCAATGCCGTCAAATCGGTGACCCCCGTCTCCGCCGATTCTATCGCAAGGTCTCTACGAAGCATGGACAATGTCTCTGATCATGGACAACATCTCTCTCATCTTTGACAAGGTCTCTGCGATCGTGGACAATGTCTCTGATCGTGGACGATGTCTCCCTCATCCTCAACAATGTCTCTCCGATCATGGACCATGTCTCTGTGATCGTGGATGACGTCTCGGTGATCGTGGACAATGTTGTGGACAAAGTGGTGACACCTGTGAGGAGATCAAAGAGAAACATATGAAGGAAAATTATCGATACACTGCTACCTATTCCTCATCAACAACAACAAATACTTGGGGAAAAGTAAAATGATTATTAATTGTGTGTCTATCAACTAATCACTGAAGCAATGATATATGTTACTGTGAACTGCACAACAATAATAAACACTATCAGTTAAGTAAATCTTTGGATGCAGGATTTTAACTTCTGTTGTTCATTATACTACAATAAAGTCTGAGTATTTCTTCCACCACAGATGCTCACATAAAGAATGATTATTTCACATTTCAACCTTTGACAGTTTACTATGACATGTTTTGACACCATACTATTCTATGACATATTTTGACCATTTTTCACACCTTACTATATTGACATTTTTTGATGTTTTTTGACAACATGCATTCTTCATGCCTTACTATGCTATATTTTTTGATAGTTTTTAACGTCTTACTATACTATGACATTTTCTGAGGCCTTTGATGCCTTACTAAACAGTGCTGTGTTGGACAGTTGATGTAAAGCTGTTTGTGAATTACCTGGAGGCCTCTGTCTTGGTCTAAAAGAACTTCTTCATTGTACGAAGACTCTCTGTGATCTTGGACTACATCTCTGTGATCTTGGACTACATCTCTGTGATCATGGACTACGTCTCTGTGATCGTGGACAGTGTCTCTGAGATTATGGACAATGTCTCTGTGATCATGGACTATGTCTTTGTGATCGTGGACGATGTCTCTGAGATCATAGATGGTGTCTCTCTGGTCATCGACAATGTCCCTGATCGCGGGCAATGCCGTCAAATCGGTGACCCCCGTCTCCGCCGATTCTATCGCAAGGTCTCTACGAAGCATGGACAATGTCTCTGATCATGGACAACATCTCTCTCATCTTTGACAAGGTCTCTGCGATCGTGGACAATGTCTCTGATCGTGGGACGATGTCTCCCTCATCCTCAACAATGTCTCTCCGATCATGGACCATGTCTCTGTGATCGTGGATGACGTCTCGGCGATCGTGGACAATGTTGTGGACAAAGTGGTGACACCTGGAGAAGAGAAGAGAAATATATGAAGTATGAAGAATATAAAGTGATTATTAATTGTGTGTCTATGAACTAATCACTGAAGCAATGATATATGTTACTGTGAACTGTACAACAATAATCAAGACTATCAGTTAAGTAAATCTTTGGATGCAGGATTTTAACTTCTGTTGTCTATTATAGTTCAGTAAAGTCAGAGTATTTCTTCCACCACAGATGGTCACATACAGTATCATTATTTCACATGTCAACCTTCTTATTAACCAATATTTAAAATGCTTTTTGAGAGGTGAGAATTTGACAGTTTTCTTTGTCATATGATAAATAGTAAATACTGTTAATTACGCAAAATAAGACACCTGAAAACGTCACCTTGAGCTCTGAGCAATTACAGTTAGTACTTTTTTCTAATTCAATAGACACAATTAATCAGTTCTTATTATATTCAGTACTAAATTCATTAAATACCAAGGTTCAAGCTGGGATTTACTCAGTGACACTAAACCATTAATAATTCATCTCATCAACATATTTTTCAGACTGGGTAAATGTTTCAGACACATACCTGTTGGTCTGTAAGGTGATGTTGGTGTCCAAGCTGCAGCAGCTGAATATGGTGACCTGGAAAACACAAGTACAACACTTGAAACACTGATTAACTCATGCAAAATAGTAATGGAAACTTTTTACCACCAAAACCCACACAGTGTAGGAGAACACGACAGTGAAACGACACTAAAGCCTTGACAAAATTTGACTGACCTCAAAGAGAAAAGCAATGCAAAAAATATATAATAATAATAATACAAAAAATGAAAGCATAATTTTTACTTTAAGAGCTTAAATTTTGGTGTAATGATTTCTAACTGTAAGCTCAAACATTGTAGAGGGGCATAGAGTCAAGGTGTATTTTTCAAGCCTTTAACATCAAACTGAGCTCAATCAAGCATCAGGTCCAAACAAACAAATGACTAATCACTAGGGGTGGAACGAGATCTCACAGTATTAAAACGTGATGATATTTCTTGTCATGTGAAAAGTTTTGTGAGACAGTATCCGGCTGCAACTAGCACAACCAATGAAATTATCATGCGTTCCAGTCAGAACTTCTGTGTTCCTAGTCAACTGGAACACCCATAAAATCAGAGAGAAAACCCGCCAACCACGACATAAGAATCAAAGATGGCTGCTATTAATATCAATATTAGTGAACACTCTGCTAATTTTACTTTTTAAGTAGTTCTGTCTCATTAGTGTCACATTAAGTCAGTCATACATACAGTACTGTTCAGTTTTTATCTGTGGACATGTTGCCACACTGTTTGCATGAACACAATACCATCTACAGCTTTGTTATCAACTGGTATTCCTAACAACAGCTAGTCTGAGTTACATTTGAATCGGTTCATGTTCATTGTTTAACATTTTTATGACCAGTTAAATTTGACCACCTGTTTAAGAATGTTGTGTTATTCGGGTGAAGTGCAGATTTGTTCTGAACGTGTACTCTGAAAAAAGCTTTCCTGTGAGTGTCCATTTTTCCTGTCTTTCCTGATTTGTTTTCCCGGGGACGTCAAGTCATTTGTCACTCGGTCAGTTCTGTGACCATATCTGAGGCCGGGCTGGGCAGCTGTAACCATCTCTTAACTCTGTATCATGTTTGAAGGAAAATTTGGTCAGTCTCTGTTTGCACAGTATTGAGTAGTGCTTACTAATTACTGTTTGAAAATAAAGATAAATTACTAAGAAAAATGGCGTTTTATTTATTTTGGTTATTTATACTGTTTTTATCTTGTATGTTCTATTTGAGGAAAGGAGATCAGTTAAAAGGACCCACACAGCTTCAGTTAAAAGATAGAAACTCATAGAGACATTTCAAAATGACCTGCATAGTTTTGCATTTTGTGACTTTCAGTCAAATAAAAGACTTTCCAGTTACATCATTGAAGTTTCCTTAAAAATAGTGTTAAAATCTCGTCTAGTTCTGGTGAACCCAATATCATGTATCGTCTTGTCTCATGAGCTGAGTATATTGTCACACACTTAATAGATATTAACAACTGTGGCTGAACCAGAACATTCTCCAAACATTAGATGAGTGTTTCAGAAAATGGGTTGTTTACTGTCACATATGACAAGAAAAAGCATCGCATCTTTAAGAACAAACAACAAAGTAACTTAAATGTTTGAGGCACGAACTTGTGTGGGAGCAAAGAGTGAAAATTTAGTTTTCAAGTGTGAATTTAATCTAACTGAGCTCAATCAAGTATTAAGACTAACAGATTAATATTTACAGCTGTGGGTCAATAGAGAGCTATGGACAAATTGCTGACACAAAGACGCAAAACAATCACAATGAGATGCTTAATGGCCACAATGAAACAAAAAATGGCCTCAAAAATGTAAAATGGGGAATGGACACTGAACTATAGAGACGCAGTAAGAATGACCACAAAGAGACAAAGAAGCTGACCGTAAATAGATTGTAAAATAGCCAACACGTTACCAAACAGTTACCTTGCCTCCACAAGGTGCCCACAACTTGTGTTAGGGATGGTATATTCACAGAAACACAAACAGACTCTAATTCACGCAAATAAAAACGACGGCCAAAGCAGTCCCAAAAGCATAAGACTAATGCTAACGCTCGCTGCTAATGCTAACGCTGACATCCAGGTGTAAAGCAGCCAGGTACAGACGCAATATAATACAAAGTGATGGCAAATAGACACAAAACGATGACAGCGACTTGACAGACAGCTACAAACTGTGTGAAAATAACCAGGATGGTCCACAACTCATGTCAGGGACGCCTCAGTCACTGAACCACAAACACACTCTTACCCACACGCTTAAAACGACTGACAATGGAAATACGGCCAAAAGATGACATTACAAGAGAAGGCTAATGCTAACGTTCGCTGCTAACGCTAGCTGCTAGCTAGTTCACTCTTTAGCCTTACCCTCGCGCCGCAGGTGTATTCAGCGTCCAGCCTCACTCCTGCTCGACAAAAACCAGCTCCAACGTTTGTATTAGTATCCACTAAAACGTTTGTTTAGTATCCATATTAGTATCCACTAAAACGGATACTTCGTCAGTGTGTATGTTCTCTCACAATACTGGCAAACGGAGCGAACGTTTGAAACAGTGGTTTTAATCTGTTTTCCGACTTCGTTTCTCCACCTCTCTACGCTCCTCCACGACGCGGCCAATCACAACACACGCAAGCCAATGACGGCAGAAAAAAACGCCAATCGGCCACCTGATTCTGTTCCGCTTAGCAATCGCCTCTGATTGCTCCTATAATACAACCATGGGGAAGGTATGATAGTGACTCCCAGCGACTCCAAACCAATGCCGAATTGTGAAACTACACTGGACAATTAAGATGCACCTCTTTGTTTACTATTTTAGTGTATCATCTACTATATATGAACATTTTTACGTAAAAATTAACATTTGTCTTAATAGGTTCCATGTCTTGGCCCAGTAGCTCCAAAGTCAACACTGGGTGAGACTGAGTTTGGCCCCATATTGTGTGGATGGTGCAAATACTTTATCATTACCCAGCGTTAACTACAAAACAATAACTTTAATGTTACCTTACCTTTGACCAGTGGCCACTGCTCTTACAAGCATTGTCCAGAGGCCTGTCTGAGTATTTTCATCCTTATTAACAACCACCTTTAGCAGGACTTGATAAAAGCTCCACTAAAAGCAATAAAGCATGGTTTCTTACCTGCAAATTTACATTTATGAGTGTCAAATTTAGCCATTATGATAAGATAAGAAAATAAGATTCATTTTGTGCATATGGGTGCTTTTCTGTTTTCTGTGGACTATTTTCTGAGAGACCAAACAATACATTTTTCCACAGCAGAGTGAAACATTCAGAAATATTTTCAGAAATGATAGCACATAAACCTTGCCAGAATTTCTTCACAAGTGGTCAAAGCCAAAATAAATGTACAACAGTTTCTGGATATCCATGACAGAAACTATGATTCACATGTGAACTCTTGGGGAACTCAAAGAAGGAGTGAGCCAACATGTTTAGACAAGACTGTATAGCTTATTCAGAAGCATGTATTATGTATGTACTGCAGTTCACATTAAAAATACGCAAATAAACAGTACCTCTTGTGAAAAAGTGCAATAAACTAACAAATTGCTAATCCTTTTATCAATATTTTACAGTAAAAGTAGAACAAAACAGATTTTTGCTGTTTTTACAAAAATGGTAACAAGCTGTAAATTTTGGCAATGGGCATGTTGCACAACATCTTATTTTACTTACTACATGCATCATTTCTTATTGTATCTGTATTTCTTGAATAGTGTAAAGTATCATAAGGAAAATTCACACCCAGATACTGTGGAATGCTGGGCATTGTCAGAGGTGAAGTAGAACTAAAACTTTCAACAGAGGGTAAAAATTCACTGACAGGTGAGAAGTTAGTCTATTGTCATTGACATATCCTTCACAAGTGAATTTTACTCATCACAAAATGTAAACTGTTCTGAGAGAACTAGAAAAAAAGTCACAAGTAAGATGCGCACTGGTTCAGTAGACACAGGCACACCTTTGAGGGCAGCAGATTGTCTCAAGCAGTCACGACACATCCATGTAGATATTGGTGTTAGGTGTAGGACAGAGGTGGTGTGAGGTAGATAGCGAGAAGGCTATGTTTTGTGTGTTGCTGTGTAGCAATACACACAATACTCCTTGCGTTATAAACACTGATGTCTCAGAGGGGAAAGCAACCTGTTGAAATGGAGCCCAGACTGTCTGCCTGTCTGTCATCACTCATCTGTTTGTTCATTCCCTCATCTCTTTTGTGGTTAGTATTCACAGGAGCCGCTCTCCCTCTGGACTTCATCAGTTAATGCAGACTGCTGTGATCGGACGATCTCCAGGCATTTTATTTGCCCAGTGAGAGTAATTCAAGCCTTTCATCAGCAGCTTCCTTGGCAATGAATGGAGGTGGAGAATTCTTGTTAAATTCAAAGAATTTTAAATTCTTCTTCTTCTTCTTGGACAGTGAACAGTTACAAGGAATGTTCTCTGATGACAGTTTGCAGGGAAATTGTGGATGAAGATTTGACAACAAACTCCTCTTTAAGAATTTATTATTTATTCTTTTCTACAATGATGAAGCTATTTGAGTTGCAGTGAAATAAAGAAGTGGGTTGAATGTTAATAACAGAGGGAATCTGAGCCTGCCACTGCTGTAGACTCTGTGGGACTGTTCATCTGATAATCCATCTACAAATTAAACCCTGTCTTGTTGACATGGAGAGAGGTTTTGGATTAGTTTTCTGAAGTTTGAAAAGTGGACCTCTGTGTATTCAATACATGTCATTGTTCACTTTTGTTCCTCAGTTGCAGTCATTTTAATGTTCAAAGTTTTCCATTTGATCACTCTAACAGGAGATTCCTGTGGGTATGGTTTTTCAATCTACATGCCCGTCACAGATAATTTTACAATCCCTCTGAGCTTCCTTCACAACTGCTGTCATTTTTGAATAATCTTTTTCTATCAGTATCACTACATGCTTATACGATTCAAAATTACCTAAATACCATTAGGATTTCTGCTCATCTCTAATGTAACATGTGGGCTTAAGCATTTCATGGCTCACTGGAATGATAATTGAATTTAACACACTGCTCACTCAAGGTTGGTGTCAAGTGTTATGAATAAACGGGCACTCACCTGAATGAAGAGAGTTGATTAATGCTTCTGTGCACAGATGAACCAGCAGCAATCAGTGGTAAGAGAAGAGGCGGGTGGAGAGAGCAGTGACTTTCTGCTGCTGCTTCCTGCTGCATTCTGGAGGTGGGCTGGATAATTACCAGCGGCCTGCTCCCTGATTAGTGATCTGATGAGACTGCAGCGCTATGAGCAGAAACAGCATCACCACCCACCTGATTATAAACGACATCGCAGACCTCTGTTGTCAGTTTGTATCCATCATAATTGCTGTGGAAAATGGATCTGGAATAGCAATGCAGCTTTAATGGTGGCAAAACACTGTCAAGTCTAAAAATGCGATTAAGCAACATGAGTAAAAACAGAGGTGCTGCTCATGCTCGGGTAAATATTATTCATGGTCACATACAGAGCTGAGTGTTTTTCTCTTTGTCATGTTTGGGTGTTTCAGCCATTTGTAGTCATGTAGCTGTAACACAGGCGGAACAGGATACAGTACATTCACTGCATAAAGGAGGATTTCATGGGATTTCACTGGATTTGTTGACAAGAAGAACAAAACCAACAATGACTACTAACAAGTACTGTGTGTCTAAAACCTGATACACTGTGGCTTATTTCTCTGTGCCATAGACCTCCCATTGTTTTCCAAGCCCTATTAAAAACACATCACTGAGCCACAGTGTAGCACTGGGTGACACATTCCTTCATTACTATGAACACGCGCTGAGTCAGTCCCACATTCACTGTTCTGCTACTAAATGCTCACTAAAGCACCAACATGTATTCTTATGCAGCTGAAAATAGTCCCCAGTCACAGCACTATTTATTCCTGTTTGAGTAACATTTGCCAAGAAGCACAGGGCTCAGCTGTTTAGGGAAATTACCAAGCCTTTTTTTCAAGAATTAAAGTGTACGTTTGTGAGTCATTAAAAAAAAAAAAAAAACCATCAGCAGGTTTATCGAAGAATCAGCAGAGTCATAGTAAAAACTGATAAATCTCTCCCTGATCTGATTTTTTTCAGCTGAGAGTACGACTTCAGGGTTCTGACTGAAATGAAGCAAAGCTCCATTTCTGACCACTTTTCACTATCAAATCATTGTCAATTCCAATGCCCTTTGTTATGTTTCTCCCAGTAGTGCAGCTCTTACCCTTCGTTGCAGCCATAACAAGTTTGTTTTGCCCCTCATGGTTGCAACGAGAGGTTGTACCTTGTGAAAACATCAACAAATACCATAATGTTGAGTGACATAGGCATGTATGACTTTCCATTTGTTTGTCTGACTTTGTTCCTGTTTGCTCTGCAGCCATATGAAAAAAGGCTTTTTATCTTTCTTCTGCCACAACAGAGCAGCGTGACTTGGTTTTCTGGGGATCTCATTTTCCCTTTTTATTGCCATTACTCACTGTGTTGTGTACATTATTTTGAAGTCCAGTTCCTAAGACTTTTCAGCTGTTTCCAAAGGGCAAAAACTCAGCACAGTCATTGAGAGTCACCAACATGGGGGTCAGAGTCAGAACAATGCAGGAGTTTATTTTTACCTTCACCAAGGACGCCATGTTTTCTGTGTCTGTTGGTTTGTCAGCAGGATTTCATATAAAGTACTGAACTGATGTGCACCTAATCTTAGTGGAATGATGGGGCATGAGCCTGGGAAGAACCCATTAAATTTTGGTTAGATGGGCAGATATGACAGATAAATCATTTATATCATCACACTACTTCCTCTATCCTTTTATTTTTCAAATATAACAGCCAGACATGTGGAGAATTGTTTGGCCTTGACAGAGGTATACTCTCTACTCTGTGCCATTCTGGTTGTCAATGCTACTTGTTGATGCCTTTGTAATTTGCAACGGAGAATTAACAATAGTGATTTACATTAAGAAGTGCACAGTTTCAAGATCTCTTCAGTGTCTCCTCTCTGCCTGCCTCCACAAGAAGTTTTCATATTCTTCCTGATACACATCAATTATCAAAACCAAGCCACCTTGAGGCCTCAGCGTTAGATGATACATTAATTTCTCTTAAACATTTTTCAGCATTACCTTTGTCTCTTATCACCATGGCAGATATGTGTGTGTGGAAGAAGGTGAAGGGCTGAGGTTAGAGGCAGTGGTTGGTTACTGACACCATAATGTCTACACAACTTAGACTATTAATTAGGAACATCGCTATGTCTCCTCCCCGCTCGGCCAACGTTCAACCCCCTCCAGTGATCCGATAAGAGTACAGACATAGATCACTGGGCTTTGCTGCTCCACTGATTACATCTTTAGTTGGATTATGCAGAAGAAGCTCCATAAATAAAAAGTGATCTGGCGGACACAGAGTCTCCAAACACCTCATGTTTTATTGATATTCCACATGAAAACGGTCAGAGTTTGTCCCTCATACCACTGACTGCTTCACTTCATCTTTCAGGATGTCAGCAGGACCTCAGCCTCACCTCTTCAACGTCCAAGTGTCTTGACAGATGATGGAAACTAGAAGTTTTGTAACAGCAAAGCTGCTTGGTTAAAAGAAGTACATACAAGAAATGCTCACCTTGGCATGTGTTTCAAAACTGATACAAAGTCTGTAGGATGTTAGCGGCTTTACTTGACAGCAACCTTGTAACCCTCAACAACACAGTTGTTCATCAGCAGGAGACTGGAAACTGTGATGACAAACAACCTGATGTTGTGAATGATGTTACTGCTTTTTCAATTCATACAAAAAAAAGAAAAGAAAACAATAAGCTGAAATATACTCCACTGTCCACATGCAACCCTGCATGTGAGGCCTATTACAAGGTTTTACTGCAATAATTTGCATCACTACCCTGTGCTGAATGACCGTGGTTACTGGCTTTTTAAAGGCATATTTGCAAATCTTACGTAACTTTTTTAGGACATCAAAAATACATAGATGGTCTTTTTTATTTGGACTTATGTGATTTATGTACATGGTCATCTTTTTTGACTTGATTTAAAGGGAGAGAATTGTAAGTGATGACGGGCTAAACACTTATGACTTATGACAGTCAGCAGCAACAAATTACAGACAGCAGAGGCATCAGCTCCAGTCTGAAAAGCTGCATTCTTTTGTCTTTTGCAACCTCTTATTATTTTCTGGGAGCGACAGCTATTGTCTCACCCCAAACCCAGTCTGCTCACATTCAGTGGCAACTGTTTTACATAAGCAGTTATGTTTTGGCAGCAGTGGAACATGGCATTCAGCACAGATGTCCTGTATTTGCATCCCACATTGAATTTTTCACACTCCCTGACCCTAAGCGAAACTGTTCTCTCATCTCTACCTTCACTTGGATTTTTTTTTATGTATATATGTGTGGCATGTTGAAAGAAAAATATAATGATCACATTTCCTCAAAAATGTAGCTGCCAGTGGGAAAATAGCTCCATATGAATGTGAATCATAGGAGATGCTGTTGTTGTATCTTTGCAGTCGGTATCACTGGGCCTTCTTGGCTAAAATCTCTCAGGGGTATGAATCCCACCTGCATTCTAGCACAGACTGCTGCCTCCTGTTACAATCTCTTCCTCTGTAAGTTGGCATTTTTTCTTTCCCTCCCTCTCTTTGAGAAAGCCATCCTGCCATCCTGATGATTTCATTAGATTCCTATTCTCTCTTTTCACTAGGCCCAGGTCCTCTACATAGTTTTTTTTTATTATTATTACCTAAAGTAAAAAAAAAAAAAACAGCTAATCTGACAAACTGCCTCTGTTTCATTAGCCTTTTTGTTAATAAATGTCTCCTTTTTTGCACCTATTCCTGCCCATTGGCCTGCATCTTCAACATCCCCACACATTTTCCAGTGCCAAGTCTAATCATCTGCCCTTTGTATGCAGCAGCAGTGAAACACACTACTTGAGCACATGGTCTGCCAGACAGATTTGAATTGGTCACACAGGCTCTTTTTTCCTCATCTGTTTGAGGCAGCTGACAGGTAATGTGTCTGTGGTAGCTGATCTAACCAAAGAATTAATTAACAAACAGCAAGATGCGACAACTGTGTGGGTGGGGTATTATAGCAAGAGTGACATTGAACATCTGTCCTGTCGTGTATCCTGCAGCTTGAAAACAGAATGTAAATCACACAAGTATACCTGAGAATCTAGCCTCCCTTTCTGTACACATGTTCCTCTGTTGTGATGGACTTATCACTTCATTCTGATGTCGAGGAGTTTGGTATGGCACTGGAGGGCATATGTAGAGTGTATAGAAAAAAATTCTGACACTTTTTAATAAATGTCCTGCTGCTTTGCAGTGAAATGTGTGGAAGTTTATTATTTATTATAAGTCCACCCCGTCCTCCAGAATCTCTCTGAAAATGCTGATAATCATATATGAGCAGACAACATCCACAGTGATTTTTGAAGCCACAATGTTTAAAAAAATGATTAAAATTTCTTCAGTTTGGCGCCACCTTGTGGTATCTTTAAGAATAATGCTGTCATAAACTGCACCCATTTTATGTATATTGTTTAATGAAGAATAAAAATGTAACAAGAAAAATTCTATCATCAGCCCACTCTCTGGAAAGGGACACTGAACTCCTAATTAACTAACTCATGAAACACTGTCAGAGTCCATGTCGAAAATAAAAGAGCTTGTTACGTCTGCCCGCACACTCTGCCACTGAATTGTGGCCTCGCTGTGGTGTGATTTGCTGTTTTCAGCTCCAGTCTCAAGGGTTTATAACCTAAGCTGGCACAGTTCGGTGGTCCTTGAGGCTTCCAAAAGTCCAAGGACAGCTTAATGTGAACATTCAGTGCACTTCAGAAGAAAGGTTGGAGGGTTTCTAGAAAGTTCTTAAAGTCAGTGATCAAAAATGTTCATGTCCATAATGGATTTTCAGCAACAATTCACACAAATTTAGTGTTTTTAATATTTATTTTGTAAGGTCAGATACCAACATTGTACCAGGACAGACCAAGAATATCAAAGCCTGTGCATGTAAGGTTATAAGAGTCACCAGTATTTTGGAAAGGGTGCATTATCTTTTACAGTATATGACCATGAAAAATGCCATAATAACTGATTTCAAGTCTGTTTTGCTGACATTTAGAAGCATAATTCTGAGCTCCTATTTTTTTCTCTGATCTATCCAAAGTTTTGGAAACACACTGGAGCAGATGTCAGAGAAGAAGGCACAGATAACCACAAATAAATATATAAGTCGGGATGAGTTTGTTTGGTTCATTTGTTCAGACACAGAGGCACAGCTGCAGAAGCAGACTGGCCCAGGTGGAGGCTGAAGAATACAGTTTAATTTCACCATCAGGCAGATTGAACTGTAGCCACAATAGATTCTGCTCCTGCTCCTTTCCTCTGTGTGCGGATAAGAAGGTCACATCAATATGTATGCAGAAATATTCCAATTGAATATTTCCTTGCTCACTGACACACACACGTTGTGATGGTGAAATCAAAGGAATGTAAAAAGTATTAGTTGTACACAGTCCCAACAAATAGCACTGTTATGTCCCTAAACCCAAGGAATTTGAGCATAACTGAATCATTTTTATTTTAAAAAATTGGAAAAAAGAATATTGTAGTCACACTGAAATCTATATCTTTTTAATTAAGAAATCTCTCTGTGTCATGAAACTTATATTAAATTCATTACCTTCTCCATGGGTAATGAATTCTTGGTGGCTGTAATTTCATTGGTGCAATATCTGTGTGGTCATTAAAAGGGTTTGGTAATTCCAAAAGCTACAAAGGCAGTTAAAAGAACCATAAACAAAAAGAAAAAGTTTTTCACTGTGACTCATTGTGTGTATCCTTGAGGCAAGACAAATGTGTTTGAATGCAATTCCTCCTCATAAACATTGTTCAAGTTTTTAATACTTCAGATCATCAGTTGTTCACATCCATGTTTACTAGCTTGCAGTGTTCTTTCTTGCCATTGCCAGGGCTTTGCTGTGTACACAGCCAACTGTTAATCAGGCGAATAGTGTGAAAGCAACAACAGTGATGTGTTAGATTATTTAACTGTTTGTATATGTGTGACCATGTGCATGTGCACAATACAGACAGAACAGGAGCCCACTTATAGCACCGCTACAGTCAAAAAAACTCCACAGGATAAATAAAGAACTGACATTGTTACCCGCTGTTACTCCCCAGCCCTCAATGGGTCATTTAAGTTATTATTATATCCTCTGTGAACAACAGCTTTCAGACATCTGTCAACAGTTTACGATGGGAAATGTCTAGGCAGAGGCTGGAGATGACACAGTTTCTACGAAAATATGCAAATAAACACACTCCATCTTGTTGGTCAGTCCAATATTTCAACAATGCAATCACATACACAACATATTCATGAAGTTTTTTTTTCCTTTGAAGTGATATATCTGTGGTCATCTGGTTTAGTTTTTGCACCAGACTCTTCCTAACCACCACCCACACTGTGACTTTACCCCCACACAGAGTGAGATTTGTAGGCGTATCTAGATTCAAATGACATACAGTGTTTATACCCATCTGCGCTGGCAACATCCAGCCTGTCGCGCTGTGTGTCAAATTCCCTCAACTCCTCCGTGTAATTATTCAGACTCTGCTCCTGTAATACATCAGTAATGCTGTTTATGGCCCAAGGTCAGAGCAGAGAGGCCAGGGAGCCAAGCCTGTGATGGATTAATAGTTTCCAAGGCTTTGAACTCTCTGAGACAGTGACACATTTCAGCAAATCAAGAAAGCCCCCCCCTTTTTTAGACTCCTTTTCTCTGACACTTGAGAGGGGCAAGGTGAAAATATGGCCTCAGTGTTTCTTTGAATGTTATACTGCAATCTGAACACTCGGCAGCCAGTAAACAAAAGGCTCAATCACATTTACCCCTAATGTGTAAAAAGAGGGTTGTGAGATTTGTTACTTTTTCACCTCAGTTTCCTTAAAATTAATTAAAATTAGTGTTTTTAACAAGTGTTACCAACTGATAAGAGAATTTGGAAGACTAGTAATCCTTTTCATTCACATTTCATTGTTGTGCTTACTGAGGGCTTAGAGCATTGATGCAATTCACCCATGAGTTATTCTGCTTGCACTTCTTTTCATTTACAACTAAATACCTAATCATTCAGCCTCGTTCCATCTCGAAATCCAGATTGATTCTTGTTTGTGTTGCCCTCCACTCACAACTAAATAATCTGCTGTTGAGCCTCATTTTGCCTGAAAAGACGCTGAGAATGCCATAGGAGATCTGTTGGCATCCACCTTGAAACTTGAAAGGAAAGTTGTTTTTGCTCTGGGCTTCTTGTTCAGCCACGGTTCAGTTGAATGCACATACAAAATAAAGGAGCTTGTTACCTCCGCCTCCCAACATCTCCCTCTGTGGTTTGTGGCCTTGCTGCAGTTTAGATTTGTTGTTTGCAGCTGCAGTGTCCAGGGTTTTAACCTGAGTTGGCACAGTTCAGTGCTCCTCTGGGCTTTGATACCTCTATGGACAGCTTGATAGGAACAGAGGACCGGGGTTTGGGGAGTTTCTAGAAAGTTCTGTGGCCATGAGTTTTAATCTTGAAAGTGGACTTTGCAGACAATGTGGGGGACAAACTTTCTAAAACTACTAAGTGTGTGTCTCTCATTGTTAAACGTACCATTTCAGTGTTTGTTTTAAGCCAAGAGGAAGATGATAAAACCTGGAAACTTTCACATTTCTGTAGATATTTTGATAAAAATATACATTTGGTCTGTTATTTTCTTGAATTGTCCATATAAACCACTGGAGTAAAGTGGACACATGTAGCTGTAAACAGCATCAAACAGTAGGCTGTGTGCAAGATAATGTCACAGGGGTGTTAGGGACACAGGAGTGAGTTCCCAAATGCAGACACCATGATCAGAGAGTAGGTAGATGCAAAGAAACAGAAGGGGAGAGAGATGAGGCTATATATACACTGGGACTAATTAACTAATGAAACACAGGTGAAACAGAAACAGGCGGAAAACACACCAAAGACAGGAAGTAAAAGTATAAGACACACCAGGAGAGTAACTACAAATAAAACAGGAAATCAAAAACCACAAAAGACACAAGAGGGAGGTAATTAACAACATAATAGTCACACAGAAGTCATGAAATATAAGAGACTACACTGAAATATATAAATTATTTATTTTTAAAAAGACCCAAAGATATGTAGGACTATTTGAAAAAGAAGGGTTATTACTTACATTTCTACCTTGTGCTTTTGGTTTTGGAGATGATAAAAAAAGCTCACTCTGAGTCTCTTTAAATGTTGAATTGCAGAGTATAGATCCCCATTACCCTGCTTCAATGTGAGGAAAATCTTGACAGGCCTGCTGTGCCCAGTTACAGTCACAAAGCTATTGCTGAAGGAAAATTTCTGTTCAGGGAAAGAGTTTAGCGAATGGTCAATTACTTGAGTTGAACAACACTGAACACCAGCCAGCAGGCTAATTATGAGGTAGAAATAAATACATTTACTCTCCTCCGTTTTTGTTTGACATCTACAACTTGTCTGAGAGGTCATTTCATTCCATAGATATTAAATCTGGGTCAGATTGTTTGTCATTTCACTAAACACAAAGGAGAGAGAAATAAAGAGAGAGAGAAAATAAAGTAAGTCAGCTATGTGTGTAGTTTTTAGCCACAATTATAGTCTCAAAGGGCTTTAACATCACACACAATATCAAACAACACATTCAACAAGACATTGAAATGACAACCCATATATTAGATCCTTACTGTGTTAGAAGAAAGAGTTTCATTAAACCCTCATGGGGGAAAAACAGAAAAAAACGAGAGGAAAACCTCAGGAAAAGCTTTGCAGAATAAGAATTAAACCTGCTCATTTACATATTTTGATAATGTCACTGCTAAATGAGAGATGCAAATATTATTTGTGTGGGGGTATCACTGTGATATGCAACACTGACAATGCCACCTTGGGTATTTCAACCAACAAATTAGATTTATACCCAGAAGCCTAATACAATGTGGGAAAATTACTGTTTACTGTGTTTTTGGTTTTTTCCAAACTAGGTTTTAGTGTTGTAGTTTTCATTTCTGTAGGTTAGAACAGTTTGTTCAGAGACATGTGAACATGGGCCTTCATGAGACACTTCAACCACCAAAAAATGTACACCTCAGTGTGTCTCTGTGAAGCATTAAGTCAGCAATATGGTGTCAAGTGTAACGTATAGTTCTAGCTTTTCTTATTTGCTCACACGGGATTGGGCAACTACCAACGCAGCTCTAAAATGACCATGTGGTTAATCAGCACCTGTCTCATGTATGATAAACTTTTTAAAGGTATTGCATGCCCAGTGCATTAAACTGCATTAGAATGCCAGTTTCTAACACTTAAGTGAAAGGCTTCCAAGAGTTCTTGCTCATGTGGGGAATGGGTCGAGGGTAGAAGTCTGCCACAGTCTTTGTTTGTCACTAAATATCATGTACAGTGTTAAATGTTCGCCTGAATCCATCCAGGCCTTGGCGAAGAGCCAACACCCAGCACCCTGCCTGCATCCCACCACTGGTCACAGAGGTGAGTAGGTATCTTGTCATGATCAGACCACATTTGTCAACCTTTCCTCTGAAGATCCCATCCTGCTCCACTCACTCTCCCCCTCTCTCTCTGCCTTTGGCTCAGACTCAAACTCCACTCCACTGAGTGTCGCTTAAGCGTCCCCAGTCAGGGTGTACAGTGAAAGCTAATGCAATAATTATTTCTCTATTCGACCCACACACTTATCAAAGGCCAACTGCCAGGCCCGAAGCATGCCAGGAGATTCCCAGTGGGTTATAGCCGGCCAGAAGATAATCACTCATTGTGGAAGTTACAAACTAGAAATGTGAAAGTCAAACAAACAAATTAAACTTTCAAAATTCAAACATTAATAATGATGAAGCTAATAATGACCACAAAATGCAGTCATGCGGAAGTCTAAGAGGCAGATAACACTGTTCCTGGTTTGATTCTGGCTTGGGACCTCTATCACTGTCAATCTACCAGGGATAAAACTGGCAGAAGAATAATCACAGACTTTACTTTCACCAAGATCAGACTGCACATTATCAGCCCAGTATCA
>NW_026117153.1:0-25153 GCF_001640805.2 Lates calcarifer | reverse complement strand
GCGGTACTCACTGTGAGTCGACAGACGGGAAAATGTTTCCCTCGGTCACGGACTGTTTCCATCCATCCCTACAGTTCATGAAAATTAGAATTGGACCAATATTCATATAAACGTGAATGAGATTTTACTTTCTCCTCTCCTTTCACTAGACAGCAGTTTTTCATTCTGAGTTTAATGAGCGAGCAGAAGCCGAGACAGGAAGGACCTTCAGAACCGGTACTCGCTGTGAGCAGAAGCCGAGACAGCAGGACCTTCAGACGCGGGACTCGCTGTGAGCAGAAGCCGAGACAGGCGCACTGTCAGACGCGGGAATCACTGTGAGCAGAAGTCGAGACAGGAGGAATTTCAGACGCGGGACTCACTGTGAGTCCTCAGAAGGGAAAATATCCCGGTCGGCCGCTGACCGTTTCCATACACCCAGATCATTCACAACCATTCGAATTCAACAAACATTCATATTAAAGTGGCTGAATTGTCATTTTCTCCTCTCCTTTCGCTGGAGACAGCATTTGTTAATTGTGAGCTTTATCAGCGACAGAAAGAAGTAAAACGCAGATGTTGACTCACTGGCCTCAGACTGCTGTCTATTTTGTTTATTGATGAAATGAAAGTTGATAAACATTAGATATTGAGCAGCGATACGTGGATTTTCGGGCTTTTTCACACACTGGTCTGAAATGCAGCCTCTAAAGAAGGTCTCTCCTTTCACATGAGACAGCAGTCGTTAATTGTGAGCTTAATGAGAGAGCAGAAGCGGATACACGAAGACTTTCAGATACCATACTCAGTGTGAGTCCACAGAAGGGAAAAAGATCTCCCTCGGCCACTTTCATACACCCAGATTGTTGATGAACATTAGAATTTGACAAACACTTTTATTAAATTGGCTGAGATTTTACTTTCTCCTCTCCATTCACTAGACAGCAGTTTTTCATTCTGAGCTTAGTGAGCGAGCAGAAGCCGAGACAGGAGGACTTTCAGACGCGGGAATCACTGTGAGTTCACAGACGGGAAAATGTTTCCCCTCGGTCACGGACTGTTTCCATCCATCCCTACAGTTCATGAAAATTAGAATTGGACCAATATTCATAGTAAAGTGGCTGAAATCTCATCTTCTCTTCTCCGTTCACTGGAGACAGCATTTGATAATTCTGAGCTTAATGAGCGAGCAGAAGCCGAGACAGGAGGACTTTCAGACGCGGGACTCAATGTGAGTCGACAGACGGGAAAAAGATCCCCCTCGGCGGCTCACACTTTCCATACATCCCGACTGTACATGATCAATAGAATTTGACCAATATTCATATAAAAGTGAATGAGATTTTACTTTCCCCTCTCCTTTCACTAGACAGCAGTTTTTCATTCTGAGTTTAATGAGCGAGCAGAAGCCGAGACAGGAAGGACCTTCAGAACCGGTACTCGCTGTGAGCAGAAGCCGAGACAGCAGGACCTTCAGACGCGGACTCGCTGTGAGCAGAAGCCGAGACAGCGCACTGTCAGACGCGGGAATCACTGTGAGCAGAAGTCGAGACAGGAGGAATTTCAGACGCGGGACTCACTGTGAGTCCTCAGAAGGGAAAATATCCCGGTCGGCCGCTGACCGTTTCCATACACCCAGATCATTCACAACCATTCGAATTCAACAAACATTCATATTAAAGTGGCTGAATTGTCATTTTCTCCTCTCCTTTCGCTGGAGACAGCATTTGTTAATTGTGAGCTTTATCAGCGACAGAAAGAAGTAAAACGCAGATGTTGACTCACTGGCCTCAGACTGCTGTCTATTTTGTTTATTGATGAAATGAAAGTTGATAAACATTAGATATTGAGCAGCGATACGTGGATTTTCGGGCTTTTTCACACACTGGTCTGAAATGCAGCCTCTAAAGAAGGTCTCTCCTTTCACATGAGACAGCAGTCGTTAATTGTGAGCTTAATGAGAGAGCAGAAGCGGATACACGAAGACTTTCAGATACCATACTCAGTGTGAGTCCACAGAAGGGAAAAAGATCTCCCTCGGCCACTTTCATACACCCAGATTGTTGATGAACATTAGAATTTGACAAACACTTTTATTAAATTGGCTGAGATTTTACTTTCTCCTCTCCATTCACTAGACAGCAGTTTTTCATTCTGAGCTTAGTGAGCGAGCAGAAGCCGAGACAGGAGGACTTTCAGACGCGGGAATCACTGTGAGTTCACAGACGGGAAAATGTTTCCCCTCGGTCACGGACTGTTTCCATCCATCCCTACAGTTCATGAAAATTAGAATTGGACCAATATTCATAGTAAAGTGGCTGAAATCTCATCTTCTCTTCTCCGTTCACTGGAGACAGCATTTGATAATTCTGAGCTTAATGAGCGAGCAGAAGCCGAGACAGGAGGACTTTCAGACGCGGGACTCAATGTGAGTCGACAGACGGGAAAAAGATCCCCCTCGGCGGCTCACACTTTCCATACATCCCGACTGTACATGATCAATAGAATTTGACCAATATTCATATAAAAGTGAATGAGATTTTACTTTCCCCTCTCCTTTCACTAGACAGCAGTTTTTCATTCTGAGTTTAATGAGCGAGCAGAAGCCGAGACAGGAAGGACCTTCAGAACCGGTACGCTGTGAGCAGAAGCGAGACAGGAGGACTTTCAGACGCGGTACTCACTGTGAGTCGACAGACGGGAAAATGTTTCCCCTCGGTCACGGACTGTTTCCATCCATCCCTACAGTTCATGAAAATTAGAATTGGACCAATATTCATATAAACGTGAATGAGATTTTACTTTCTCCTCTCCTTTCACTAGACAGCAGTTTTTCATTCTGAGTTTAATGAGCGAGCAGAAGCCGAGACAGGTTCAGAACACTTGTGAGCATTCAGACGCGGGACTCGCTGTGAGCAGAAGCCGAGACAGTTCAGACGCGGGAATCACTGTGAGCAGAAGTCGAGACAGGAGGAATTTCAGACGCGGGACTCACTGTGAGTCCTCAGAAGGGAAAATATCCCGGTCGGCCGCTGACCGTTTCCATACACCCAGATCATTCACAACCATTCGAATTCAACAAACATTCATATTAAAGTGGCTGAATTGTCATTTTCTCCTCTCCTTTCGCTGGAGACAGCATTTGTTAATTGTGAGCTTTATCAGCGACAGAAAGAAGTAAAACGCAGATGTTGACTCACTGGCCTCAGACTGCTGTCTATTTTGTTTATTGATGAAATGAAAGTTGATAAACATTAGATATGAGCAGCGATACGTGGATTTTCGGGCTTTTTCACACACTGGTCTGAAATGCAGCCTCTAAAGAAGGTCTCTCCTTTCACATGAGACAGCAGTCGTTAATTGTGAGCTTAATGAGAGAGCAGAAGCGGATACACGAAGACTTTCAGATACCATACTCAGTGTGAGTCCACAGAAGGGAAAAAGATCTCCCTCGGCCACTTTCATACACCCAGATTGTTGATGAACATTAGAATTTGACAAACACTTTTATTAAATTGGCTGAGATTTTACTTTCCCTCTCCATTCACTAGACAGCAGTTTTTCATTCTGAGCTTAGTGAGCGAGCAGAAGCCGAGACAGGAGGACTTTCAGACGCGGGAATCACCGTGAGCAGAATCGAGACAGCAAGACTTTCAGACGCGGGACTCACTGTGAGTTCACAGACGGAAAAATGTTTCCCCTCGGTCACGGACTGTTTCCATCCATCCCTACAGTTCATGAAAATTAGAATTGGACCAATATTCATAGTAAAGTGGCTGAAATCTCATCTTCTCTTCTCCGTTCACTGGAGACAGCATTTGATAATTCTGAGCTTAATGAGCGAGCAGAAGCCGAGACAGGAGGACTTTCAGACGCGGGACTCAATGTGAGTCGACAGACGGGAAAAAGATCCCCCTCGGCGGCTCACACTTTCCATACATCCCGACTGTACATGATCAATAGAATTTGACCAATATTCATATAAAAGTGAATGAGATTTTACTTTCCCCTCTCCTTTCACTAGACAGCAGTTTTTCATTCTGAGTTTAATGAGCGAGCAGAAGCCGAGACAGGAAGGACCTTCAGAACCGGTACTCGCTGTGAGCAGAAGCGAGACAGGAGGACTTTCAGACGCGGTACTCACTGTGAGTCGACAGACGGGAAAATGTTTCCCCTCGGTCACGGACTGTTTCCATCCATCCCTACAGTTCATGAAAATTAGAATTGGACCAATATTCATATAACGTGAATGAGATTTTACTTTCTCCTCTCCTTTCACTAGACAGCAGTTTTTCATTCTGAGTTTAATGAGCGAGCAGAAGCCGAGACAGGAAGGACCTTCAGAACCGGTACTCGCTGTGAGCAGAAGCCGAGACAGCAGGACCTTCAGACGCGGGACTCGCTGTGAGCAGAAGCCGAGACAGGCGCACTGTCAGACGCGGGAATCACTGTGAGCAGAAGTCGAGACAGGAGGAATTTCAGACGCGGGACTCACTGTGAGTCCTCAGAAGGGAAAATATCCCGGTCGGCCGCTGACCGTTTCCATACACCCAGATCATTCACAACCATTCGAATTCAACAAACATTCATATTAAAGTGGCTGAATTGTCATTTTCTCCTCTCTTTCGCTGGAGACAGCATTTGTTAATTGTGAGCTTTATCAGCGACAGAAAGAAGTAAAACGCAGATGTTGACTCACTGGCCTCAGACTGCTGTCTATTTTGTTTATTGATGAAATGAAAGTTGATAAACATTAGATATGAGCAGCGATACGTGGATTTTCGGGCTTTTTCACACACTGGTCTGAAATGCAGCCTCTAAAGAAGGTCTCTCCTTTCACATGAGACAGCAGTCGTTAATTGTGAGCTTAATGAGAGAGCAGAAGCGGATACACGAAGACTTTCAGATACCATACTCAGTGTGAGTCCACAGAAGGGAAAAAGATCTCCCTCGGCCACTTTCATACACCCAGATTGTTGATGAACATTAGAATTTGACAAACACTTTTATTAAATTGGCTGAGATTTTACTTTCTCCTCTCCATTCACTAGACAGCAGTTTTTCATTCTGAGCTTAGTGAGCGAGCAGAAGCCGAGACAGGAGGACTTTCAGACGCGGGACACTGTGAGTTCACAGACGGGAAAATGTTTCCCCTCGGTCACGGACTGTTTCCATCCATCCCTACAGTTCATGAAAATTAGAATTGGACCAATATTCATAGTAAAGTGGCTGAAATCTCATCTTCTCTTCTCCGTTCACTGGAGACAGCATTTGATAATTCTGAGCTTAATGAGCGAGCAGAAGCCGAGACAGGAGGACTTTCAGACGCGGGACTCAATGTGAGTCGACAGACGGGAAAAAGATCCCCCTCGGCGGCTCACACTTTCCATACATCCCGACTGTACATGATCAATAGAATTTGACCAATATTCATATAAAAGTGAATGAGATTTTACTTTCCCCTCTCCTTTCACTAGACAGCAGTTTTTCATTCTGAGTTTAATGAGCGCAGAAGCCGAGACAGGAAGGACCTTCAGAACCGGTACTCGCTGTGAGCAGAAGCCGAGACAGCAGGACCTTCAGACGCGGACTCGCTGTGAGCAGAAGCCGAGACAGGCGCACTGTCAGACGCGGGAATCACTGTGAGCAGAAGTCGAGACAGGAGGAATTTCAGACGCGGGACTCACTGTGAGTCCTCAGAAGGGAAAATATCCCGGTCGGCCGCTGACCGTTTCCATACACCCAGATCATTCACAACCATTCGAATTCAACAAACATTCATATTAAAGTGGCTGAATTGTCATTTTCTCCTCTCCTTTCGCTGGAGACAGCATTTGTTAATTGTGAGCTTTATCAGCGACAGAAAGAAGTAAAACGCAGATGTTGACTCACTGGCCTCAGACTGCTGTCTATTTTGTTTATTGATGAAATGAAAGTTGATAAACATTAGATATTGAGCAGCGATACGTGGATTTTCGGGCTTTTTCACACACTGGTCTGAAATGCAGCCTCTAAAGAAGGTCTCTCCTTTCACATGAGACAGCAGTCGTTAATTGTGAGCTTAATGAGAGAGCAGAAGCGGATACACGAAGACTTTCAGATACCATACTCAGTGTGAGTCCACAGAAGGGAAAAAGATCTCCCTCGGCCACTTTCATACACCCAGATTGTTGATGAACATTAGAATTTGACAAACACTTTTATTAAATTGGCTGAGATTTTACTTTCTCCTCTCCATTCACTAGACAGCAGTTTTTCATTCTGAGCTTAGTGAGCGAGCAGAAGCCGAGACAGGAGGACTTTCAGACGCGGGAATCACCGTGAGCAGAATCCGAGACGGCAAGACTTTCAGACGCGGGACTCACTGTGAGTTCACAGACGGGAAAATGTTTCCCCTCGGTCACGGACTGTTTCCATCCATCCCTACAGTTCATGAAAATTAGAATTGGACCAATATTCATAGTAAAGTGGCTGAAATCTCATCTTCTCTTCTCCGTTCACTGGAGACAGCATTTGATAATTCTGAGCTTAATGAGCGAGCAGAAGCCGAGACAGGAGGACTTTCAGACGCGGGACTCAATGTGAGTCGACAGACGGGAAAAAGATCCCCCTCGGCGGCTCACACTTTCCATACATCCCGACTGTACATGATCAATAGAATTTGACCAATATTCATATAAAAGTGAATGAGATTTTACTTTCCCCTCTCCTTTCACTAGACAGCAGTTTTTCATTCTGAGTTTAATGAGCGAGCAGAAGCCGAGACAGGAAGGACCTTCAGAACCGGTACTCGCTGTGAGCAGAAGCGAGACAGGAGGACTTTCAGACGCGGTACTCACTGTGAGTCGACAGACGGGAAAATGTTTCCCCTCGGTCACGGACTGTTTCCATCCATCCCTACAGTTCATGAAAATTAGAATTGGACCAATATTCATATAAACGTGAATGAGATTTTACTTTCCTCTCCTTTCACTAGACAGCAGTTTTTCATTCTGAGTTTAATGAGCGAGCAGAAGCCGAGACAGGAAGGACCTTCAGAACGGTACTCGCTGTGAGCAGAAGCCGAGACAGCAGGACTTCAGACGCGGGACTCGCTGTGAGCAGAAGCCGAGACAGCGTCAGACGCGGGAATCACTGTGAGCAGAAGTCGAGACAGGAGGAATTTCAGACGCGGGACTCACTGTGAGTCCTCAGAAGGGAAAATATCCCGGTCGGCCGCTGACCGTTTCCATACACCCAGATCATTCACAACCATTCGAATTCAACAAACATTCATATTAAAGTGGCTGAATTGTCATTTTCTCCTCTCCTTTCGCTGGAGACAGCATTTGTTAATTGTGAGCTTTATCAGCGACAGAAAGAAGTAAAACGCAGATGTTGACTCACTGGCCTCAGACTGCTGTCTATTTTGTTTATTGATGAAATGAAAGTTGATAAACATTAGATATTGAGCAGCGATACGTGGATTTTCGGGCTTTTTCACACACTGGTCTGAAATGCAGCCTCTAAAGAAGGTCTCTCCTTTCACATGAGACAGCAGTCGTTAATTGTGAGCTTAATGAGAGAGCAGAAGCGGATACACGAAGACTTTCAGATACCATACTCAGTGTGAGTCCACAGAAGGGAAAAAGATCTCCCTCGGCCACTTTCATACACCCAGATTGTTGATGAACATTAGAATTTGACAAACACTTTTATTAAATTGGCTGAGATTTTACTTTCTCCTCTCCATTCACTAGACAGCAGTTTTTCATTCTGAGCTTAGTGAGCGAGCAGAAGCCGAGACAGGAGGACTTTCAGACGCGGGAATCACCGTGAGCAGAATCCGAGACAGCAAGACTTTCAGACGCGGACTCACTGTGAGTTCACAGACGGGAAAATGTTTCCCCTCGGTCACGGACTGTTTCCATCCATCCCTACAGTTCATGAAAATTAGAATTGGACCAATATTCATAGTAAAGTGGCTGAAATCTCATCTTCTCTTCTCCGTTCACTGGAGACAGCATTTGATAATTCTGAGCTTAATGAGCGAGCAGAAGCCGAGACAGGAGGACTTTCAGACGCGGGACTCAATGTGAGTCGACAGACGGGAAAAAGATCCCCCTCGGCGGCTCACACTTTCCATACATCCCGACTGTACATGATCAATAGAATTTGACCAATATTCATATAAAGTGAATGAGATTTTACTTTCCCCTCTCCTTTCACTAGACAGCAGTTTTTCATTCTGAGTTTAATGAGCGAGCAGAAGCCGAGACAGGAAGGACCTTCAGAACCGGTACTCGCTGTGAGCAGAAGCCGAGACAGCAGGACCTTCAGACGGGAGCAGAAGCCGAGACAGGCGCACTGTCAGACGCGGGAATCACTGTGAGCAGAAGTCGAGACAGGAGGAATTTCAGACGCGGGACTCACTGTGAGTCCTCAGAAGGGAAAATATCCCGGTCGGCCGCTGACCGTTTCCATACACCCAGATCATTCACAACCATTCGAATTCAACAAACATTCATATTAAAGTGGCTGAATTGTCATTTTCTCCTCTCCTTTCGCTGGAGACAGCATTTGTTAATTGTGAGCTTTATCAGCGACAGAAAGAAGTAAAACGCAGATGTTGACTCACTGGCCTCAGACTGCTGTCTATTTTGTTTATTGATGAAATGAAAGTTGATAAACATTAGATATTGAGCAGCGATACGTGGATTTTCGGGCTTTTTCACACACTGGTCTGAAATGCAGCCTCTAAAGAAGGTCTCTCCTTTCACATGAGACAGCAGTCGTTAATTGTGAGCTTAATGAGAGAGCAGAAGCGGATACACGAAGACTTTCAGATACCATACTCAGTGTGAGTCCACAGAAGGGAAAAAGATCTCCCTCGGCCACTTTCATACACCCAGATTGTTGATGAACATTAGAATTTGACAAACACTTTTATTAAATTGGCTGAGATTTTACTTTCTCCTCTCCATTCACTAGACAGCAGTTTTTCATTCTGAGCTTAGTGAGCGAGCAGAAGCCGAGACAGGAGGACTTTCAGACGCGGGAATCACCGTGAGCAGAATCCGAGACGCAAGACTTTCAGACGCGGGACTCACTGTGAGTTCACAGACGGGAAAATGTTTCCCCTCGGTCACGGACTGTTTCCATCCATCCCTACAGTTCATGAAAATTAGAATTGGACCAATATTCATAGTAAAGTGGCTGAAATCTCATCTTCTCTTCTCCGTTCACTGGAGACAGCATTTGATAATTCTGAGCTTAATGAGCGAGCAGAAGCCGAGACAGGAGGACTTTCAGACGCGGGACTCAATGTGAGTCGACAGACGGGAAAAAGATCCCCCTCGGCGGCTCACACTTTCCATACATCCCGACTGTACATGATCAATAGAATTTGACCAATATTCATATAAAAGTGAATGAGATTTTACTTTCCCCTCTCCTTTCACTAGACAGCAGTTTTTCATTCTGAGTTTAATGAGCGAGCAGAAGCCGAGACAGGAAGGACCTTCAGAACCGGTACTCGCTGTATCAGAGACTCGCTGTGAGCAGAAGCCGAGACAGGCGCACTGTCAGACGCGGGAATCACTGTGAGCAGAAGTCGAGACAGGAGGAATTTCAGACGCGGGACTCACTGTGAGTCCTCAGAAGGGAAAATATCCCGGTCGGCCGCTGACCGTTTCCATACACCCAGATCATTCACAACCATTCGAATTCAACAAACATTCATATTAAAGTGGCTGAATTGTCATTTTCTCCTCTCCTTTCGCTGGAGACAGCATTTGTTAATTGTGAGCTTTATCAGCGACAGAAAGAAGTAAAACGCAGATGTTGACTCACTGGCCTCAGACTGCTGTCTATTTTGTTTATTGATGAAATGAAAGTTGATAAACATTAGATATTGAGCAGCGATACGTGGATTTTCGGGCTTTTTCACACACTGGTCTGAAATGCAGCCTCTAAAGAAGGTCTCTCCTTTCACATGAGACAGCAGTCGTTAATTGTGAGCTTAATGAGAGAGCAGAAGCGGATACACGAAGACTTTCAGATACCATACTCAGTGTGAGTCCACAGAAGGGAAAAAGATCTCCCTCGGCCACTTTCATACACCCAGATTGTTGATGAACATTAGAATTTGACAAACACTTTTATTAAATTGGCTGAGATTTTACTTTCTCCTCTCCATTCACTAGACAGCAGTTTTTCATTCTGAGCTTAGTGAGCGAGCAGAAGCCGAGACAGGAGGACTTTCAGACGCGGGAATCACCGTGAGCAGAATCCGAGACAGCAAGACTTTCAGACGCGGGACTCACTGTGAGTTCACAGACGGGAAAATGTTTCCCCTCGGTCACGGACTGTTTCCATCCATCCCTACAGTTCATGAAAATTAGAATTGGACCAATATTCATAGTAAAGTGGCTGAAATCTCATCTTCTCTTCTCCGTTCACTGGAGACAGCATTTGATAATTCTGAGCTTAATGAGCGAGCAGAAGCCGAGACAGGAGGACTTTCAGACGCGGGACTCAATGTGAGTCGACAGACGGGAAAAAGATCCCCCTCGGCGGCTCACACTTTCCATACATCCCGACTGTACATGATCAATAGAATTTGACCAATATTCATATAAAAGTGAATGAGATTTTACTTTCCCCTCTCCTTTCACTAGACAGCAGTTTTTCATTCTGAGTTTAATGAGCGAGCAGAAGCCGAGACAGGAAGGACCTTCAGAACCGGTACTCGCTGTGAGCAGAAGCCGAGACAGCAGGACCTTCAGACGACTCGCTGTGAGCAGAAGCCGAGACAGCACTGTCAGACGCGGGAATCACTGTGAGCAGAAGTCGAGACAGGAGGAATTTCAGACGCGGGACTCACTGTGAGTCCTCAGAAGGGAAAATATCCCGGTCGGCCGCTGACCGTTTCCATACACCCAGATCATTCACAACCATTCGAATTCAACAAACATTCATATTAAAGTGGCTGAATTGTCATTTTCTCCTCTCCTTTCGCTGGAGACAGCATTTGTTAATTGTGAGCTTTATCAGCGACAGAAAGAAGTAAAACGCAGATGTTGACTCACTGGCCTCAGACTGCTGTCTATTTTGTTTATTGATGAAATGAAAGTTGATAAACATTAGATATTGAGCAGCGATACGTGGATTTTCGGGCTTTTTCACACACTGGTCTGAAATGCAGCCTCTAAAGAAGGTCTCTCCTTTCACATGAGACAGCAGTCGTTAATTGTGAGCTTAATGAGAGAGCAGAAGCGGATACACGAAGACTTTCAGATACCATACTCAGTGTGAGTCCACAGAAGGGAAAAAGATCTCCCTCGGCCACTTTCATACACCCAGATTGTTGATGAACATTAGAATTTGACAAACACTTTTATTAAATTGGCTGAGATTTTACTTTCTCCTCTCCATTCACTAGACAGCAGTTTTTCATTCTGAGCTTAGTGAGCGAGCAGAAGCCGAGACAGGAGGACTTTCAGACGCGGGAATCACCGTGAGCAGAATCCGAGACAGCAAGACTTTCAGACGCGGGACTCACTGTGAGTTCACAGACGGGAAAATGTTTCCCCTCGGTCACGGACTGTTTCCATCCATCCCTACAGTTCATGAAAATTAGAATTGGACCAATATTCATAGTAAAGTGGCTGAAATCTCATCTTCTCTTCTCCGTTCACTGGAGACAGCATTTGATAATTCTGAGCTTAATGAGCGAGCAGAAGCCGAGACAGGAGGACTTTCAGACGCGGGACTCAATGTGAGTCGACAGACGGGAAAAAGATCCCCCTCGGCGGCTCACACTTTCCATACATCCCGACTGTACATGATCAATAGAATTTGACCAATATTCATATAAAAGTGAATGAGATTTTACTTTCCCCTCTCCTTTCACTAGACAGCAGTTTTTCATTCTGAGTTTAATGAGCGAGCAGAAGCCGAGACAGGAAGGACCTTCAGAACCGGTACTCGCTGTGAGCAGAAGCGAGACAGGAGGACTTTCAGACGCGGTACTCACTGTGAGTCGACAGACGGGAAAATGTTTCCCCTCGGTCACGGACTGTTTCCATCCATCCCTACAGTTCATGAAAATTAGAATTGGACCAATATTCATATAAACGTGAATGAGATTTTACTTTCCTCTCCTTTCACTAGACAGCAGTTTTTCATTCTGAGTTTAATGAGCGAGCAGAAGCCGAGACAGGAAGGACCTTCAGAACCGGTACTCGCTGTGTGACAGCAGCAGAACTCGCTGTGAGCAGAAGCCGAGACAGGCGCACTGTCAGACGCGGGAATCACTGTGAGCAGAAGTCGAGACAGGAGGAATTTCAGACGCGGGACTCACTGTGAGTCCTCAGAAGGGAAAATATCCCGGTCGGCCGCTGACCGTTTCCATACACCCAGATCATTCACAACCATTCGAATTCAACAAACATTCATATTAAAGTGGCTGAATTGTCATTTTCTCCTCTCCTTTCGCTGGAGACAGCATTTGTTAATTGTGAGCTTTATCAGCGACAGAAAGAAGTAAAACGCAGATGTTGACTCACTGGCCTCAGACTGCTGTCTATTTTGTTTATTGATGAAATGAAAGTTGATAAACATTAGATATTGAGCAGCGATACGTGGATTTTCGGGCTTTTTCACACACTGGTCTGAAATGCAGCCTCTAAAGAAGGTCTCTCCTTTCACATGAGACAGCAGTCGTTAATTGTGAGCTTAATGAGAGAGCAGAAGCGGATACACGAAGACTTTCAGATACCATACTCAGTGTGAGTCCACAGAAGGGAAAAAGATCTCCCTCGGCCACTTTCATACACCCAGATTGTTGATGAACATTAGAATTTGACAAACACTTTTATTAAATTGGCTGAGATTTTACTTTCTCCTCTCCATTCACTAGACAGCAGTTTTTCATTCTGAGCTTAGTGAGCGAGCAGAAGCCGAGACAGGAGGACTTTCAGACGCGGGAATCACCGTGAGCAGAATCCGAGACAGCAAGACTTTCAGACGCGGGACTCACTGTGAGTTCACAGACGGGAAAATGTTTTCCCTCGGTCACGGACTGTTTCCATCCATCCCTACAGTTCATGAAAATTAGAATTGGACCAATATTCATAGTAAAGTGGCTGAAATCTCATCTTCTCTTCTCCGTTCACTGGAGACAGCATTTGATAATTCTGAGCTTAATGAGCGAGCAGAAGCCGAGACAGGAGGACTTTCAGACGCGGGACTCAATGTGAGTCGACAGACGGGAAAAAGATCCCCTCGGCGGCTCACACTTTCCATACATCCCGACTGTACATGATCAATAGAATTTGACCAATATTCATATAAAAGTGAATGAGTAGACAGCAGTTTTTCATTCTGAGTTTAATGAGCGAGCAGAAGCCGAGACAGGAAGGACCTTCAGAACCGGTATCGCTGTGACTTTCAGAACTCACTGTGAGTCGACAGACGGGAAAATCACGGACTGTTTCCATCCATCCCTACAGTTCATGAAAATTAGAATTGGATTCATATAAACGTGAATGAGATTTTACCCCTCTCCTTTCACTAGACAGCAGTTTTTCATTCTGAGTTTAATGAGCGAGCAGAAGCCGAGACAGGAAGGACCTTCAGAACCGGTACTCGCTGTGAGCAGAAGCCGAGACAGCAGGACCTTCAGACGCGGACTCGCTGTGAGCAGAAGCCGAGACAGACTTCAGACGCGGGAATCACTGTGAGCAGAAGTCGAGACAGGAGGAATTTCAGACGCGGGACTCACTGTGAGTCCTCAGAAGGGAAAATATCCCGGTCGGCCGCTGACCGTTTCCATACACCCAGATCATTCACAACCATTCGAATTCAACAAACATTCATATTAAAGTGGCTGAATTGTCATTTTCTCCTCTCCTTTCGCTGGAGACAGCATTTGTTAATTGTGAGCTTTATCAGCGACAGAAAGAAGTAAAACGCAGATGTTGACTCACTGGCCTCAGACTGCTGTCTATTTTGTTTATTGATGAAATGAAAGTTGATAAACATTAGATATTGAGCAGCGATACGTGGATTTTCGGGCTTTTTCACACACTGGTCTGAAATGCAGCCTCTAAAGAAGGTCTCTCCTTTCACATGAGACAGCAGTCGTTAATTGTGAGCTTAATGAGAGAGCAGAAGCGGATACACGAAGACTTTCAGATACCATACTCAGTGTGAGTCCACAGAAGGGAAAAAGATCTCCCTCGGCCACTTTCATACACCCAGATTGTTGATGAACATTAGAATTTGACAAACACTTTTATTAAATTGGCTGAGATTTTACTTTCTCCTCTCCATTCACTAGACAGCAGTTTTTCATTCTGAGCTTAGTGAGCGAGCAGAAGCCGAGACAGGAGGACTTTCAGACGCGGGAATCACTGTGAGTTCACAGACGGGAAAATGTTTCCCCTCGGTCACGGACTGTTTCCATCCATCCCTACAGTTCATGAAAATTAGAATTGGACCAATATTCATAGTAAAGTGGCTGAAATCTCATCTTCTCTTCTCCGTTCACTGGAGACAGCATTTGATAATTCTGAGCTTAATGAGCGAGCAGAAGCCGAGACAGGAGGACTTTCAGACGCGGGACTCAATGTGAGTCGACAGACGGGAAAGATCCCCCTCGGCGGCTCACACTTTCCATACATCCCGACTGTACATGATCAATAGAATTTGACCAATATTCATATAAAGTGAATGAGATTTTACTTTCCCCTCTCCTTTCACTAGACAGCAGTTTTTCATTCTGAGTTTAATGAGCGAGCAGAAGCCGAGACAGGAAGGACCTTCAGAACCGGTACTCGCTGTGAGCAGAAGCCGAGACAGCAGGACCTTCAGACGCGGACTCGCTGTGAGCAGAAGCCGAGACAGGCGCACTGTCAGACGCGGGAATCACTGTGAGCAGAAGTCGAGACAGGAGGAATTTCAGACGCGGGACTCACTGTGAGTCCTCAGAAGGGAAAATATCCCGGTCGGCCGCTGACCGTTTCCATACACCCAGATCATTCACAACCATTCGAATTCAACAAACATTCATATTAAAGTGGCTGAATTGTCATTTTCTCCTCTCCTTTCGCTGGAGACAGCATTTGTTAATTGTGAGCTTTATCAGCGACAGAAAGAAGTAAAACGCAGATGTTGACTCACTGGCCTCAGACTGCTGTCTATTTTGTTTATTGATGAAATGAAAGTTGATAAACATTAGATATTGAGCAGCGATACGTGGATTTTCGGGCTTTTTCACACACTGGTCTGAAATGCAGCCTCTAAAGAAGGTCTCTCCTTTCACATGAGACAGCAGTCGTTAATTGTGAGCTTAATGAGAGAGCAGAAGCGGATACACGAAGACTTTCAGATACCATACTCAGTGTGAGTCCACAGAAGGGAAAAAGATCTCCCTCGGCCACTTTCATACACCCAGATTGTTGATGAACATTAGAATTTGACAAACACTTTTATTAAATTGGCTGAGATTTTACTTTCTCCTCTCCATTCACTAGACAGCAGTTTTTCATTCTGAGCTTAGTGAGCGAGCAGAAGCCGAGACAGGAGGACTTTCAGACGCGGGAATCACCGTGAGCAATCCGAGACAGCAAGACTTTCAGACGCGGGACTCACTGTGAGTTCACAGACGGGAAAATGTTTCCCCTCGGTCACGGACTGTTTCCATCCATCCCTACAGTTCATGAAAATTAGAATTGGACCAATATTCATAGTAAAGTGGCTGAAATCTCATCTTCTCTTCTCCGTTCACTGGAGACAGCATTTGATAATTCTGAGCTTAATGAGCGAGCAGAAGCCGAGACAGGAGGACTTTCAGACGCGGGACTCAATGTGAGTCGACAGACGGGAAAAAGATCCCCTCGGCGGCTCACACTTTCCATACATCCCGACTGTACATGATCAATAGAATTTGACCAATATTCATATAAAAGTGAATGAGATTTTACTTTCCCTCTCCTTTCACTAGACAGCAGTTTTTCATTCTGAGTTTAATGAGCGAGCAGAAGCCGAGACAGAAGGACCTTCAGAACCGGTACTCGCTGTGAGCAGAAGCGAGACAGAGGACTTTCAGATCACTGTGAGTCGACAGACGGGAAAATGTTTCCCCTCGGTCACGGACTGTTTCCATCCATCCCTACAGTTCATGAAAATAGAATTGGACCAATATTCATATAAACGTGAATGAGATTTTACTTTCCCTCTCCTTTCACTAGACAGCAGTTTTTCATTCTGAGTTTAATGAGCGAGCAGAAGCCGAGACAGGAAGGACCTTCAGAACCGGTACTCGCTGTTGTAGAGCAGAAGCCGAGGCAGGACTTCAGACGCGGGAATCACTGTGAGCAGAAGTCGAGACAGGAGGAATTTCAGACGCGGGACTCACTGTGAGTCCTCAGAAGGGAAAATATCCCGGTCGGCGCTGACCGTTTCCATACACCCAGATCATTCACAACCATTCGAATTCAACAAACATTCATATTAAAGTGGCTGAATTGTCATTTTCTCCTCTCCTTTCGCTGGAGACAGCATTTGTTAATTGTGAGCTTTATCAGCGACAGAAAGAAGTAAAACGCAGATGTTGACTCACTGGCCTCAGACTGCTGTCTATTTTGTTTATTGATGAAATGAAAGTTGATAAACATTAGATATTGAGCAGCGATACGTGGATTTTCGGGCTTTTTCACACACTGGTCTGAAATGCAGCTCTAAAGAAGGTCTCTCCTTCACATGAGACAGCAGTCGTTAATTGTGAGCTTAATGAGAGAGCAGAAGCGGATACACGAAGACTTTCAGATACCATACTCAGTGTGAGTCCACAGAAGGGAAAAAGATCTCCCTCGGCCACTTTCATACACCCAGATTGTTGATGAACATTAGAATTTGACAAACACTTTTATTAAATTGGCTGAGATTTTACTTTCTCCTCTCCATTCACTAGACAGCAGTTTTTCATTCTGAGCTTAGTGAGCGAGCAGAAGCCGAGACAGGAGGACTTTCAGACGCGGGAATCACTGTGAGTTCACAGACGGGAAAATGTTTCCCCTCGGTCACGGACTGTTTCCATCCATCCCTACAGTTCATGAAAATTAGAATTGGACCAATATTCATAGTAAAGTGGCTGAAATCTCATCTTCTCTTCTCCGTTCACTGGAGACAGCATTTGATAATTCTGAGCTTAATGAGCGAGCAGAAGCCGAGACAGGAGGACTTTCAGACGCGGGACTCAATGTGAGTCGACAGACGGGAAAAAGATCCCCCTCGGCGGCTCACACTTTCCATACATCCCGACTGTACATGATCAATAGAATTTGACCAATATTCATATAAAAGTGAATGAGATTTTACTTTCCCCTCTCCTTTCACTAGACAGCAGTTTTTCATTCTGAGTTTAATGAGCGAGCAGAAGCCGAGACAGGAAGGACTTCAGCGGTACTCGCTGTGAGCAGAAGCCGAGACAGGAGGACTTTCAGAGTACTCACTGTGAGTCGACAGACGGAAAATGTTTCCCCTCGGTCACGGACTGTTTCCATCCATCCCTACAGTTCATGAAAATTAGAATTGGACCAATATTCATATAAACGTGAATGAGATTTTACTTTCCCTCTCCTTTCACTAGACAGCAGTTTTTCATTCTGAGTTTAATGAGCGAGCAGAAGCCGAGACAGGAAGGACCTTCAGAACCGGTACTCGCTGTGAGCAGAAGCCGAGACAGCAGGACCTTCAGAGACTCGCTGTGAGCAGAAGCCGAGACACTGTCAGACGCGGGAATCACTGTGAGCAGAAGTCGAGACAGGAGGAATTTCAGACGCGGGACTCACTGTGAGTCCTCAGAAGGGAAAATATCCCGGTCGGCCGCTGACCGTTTCCATACACCCAGATCATTCACAACCATTCGAATTCAACAAACATTCATATTAAAGTGGCTGAATTGTCATTTTCTCCTCTCCTTTCGCTGGAGACAGCATTTGTTAATTGTGAGCTTTATCAGCGACAGAAAGAAGTAAAACGCAGATGTTGACTCACTGGCCTCAGACTGCTGTCTATTTTGTTTATTGATGAAATGAAAGTTGATAAACATTAGATATTGAGCAGCGATACGTGGATTTTCGGGCTTTTTCACACACTGGTCTGAAATGCAGCCTCTAAAGAAGGTCTCTCCTTTCACATGAGACAGCAGTCGTTAATTGTGAGCTTAATGAGAGAGCAGAAGCGGATACACGAAGACTTTCAGATACCATACTCAGTGTGAGTCCACAGAAGGGAAAAAGATCTCCCTCGGCCACTTTCATACACCCAGATTGTTGATGAACATTAGAATTTGACAAACACTTTTATTAAATTGGCTGAGATTTTACTTTCTCCTCTCCATTCACTAGACAGCAGTTTTTCATTCTGAGCTTAGTGAGCGAGCAGAAGCCGAGACAGGAGGACTTTCAGACGCGGGAATCACCGTGAGCAGAATCCGAGACAGCAAGACTTTCAGACGCGGGACTCACTGTGAGTTCACAGACGGGAAAATGTTTCCCTCGGTCACGGACTGTTTCCATCCATCCCTACAGTTCATGAAAATTAGAATTGGACCAATATTCATAGTAAAGTGGCTGAAATCTCATCTTCTCTTCTCCGTTCACTGGAGACAGCATTTGATAATTCTGAGCTTAATGAGCGAGCAGAAGCCGAGACAGGAGGACTTTCAGACGGGGACTCAATGTGAGTCGACAGACGGGAAAAAGATCCCCCTCGGCGGCTCACACTTTCCATACATCCCGACTGTACATGATCAATAGAATTTGACCAATATTCATATAAAAGTGAATGAGATTTTACTTTCCCCTCTCCTTTCACTAGACAGCAGTTTTCATTCTGAGTTTAATGAGCGAGCAGAAGCCGAGACAGGAAGGACCTTCAGAACCGGTACTCGCTGTGAGCAGAAGCGAGACAGGAGGACTTTCAGAACTCACTGTGAGTCGACAGACGGGAAAATGTTTCCCCTCGGTCACGGACTGTTTCCATCCATCCCTACAGTTCATGAAAATTAGAATTGGACCAATATTCATATAAACGTGAATGAGATTTTACTTTCCCTCTCCTTTCACTAGACAGCAGTTTTTCATTCTGAGTTTAATGAGCGAGCAGAAGCCGAGACAGGAAGGACCTTCAGAACCGGTACTCGCTGTGAGCAGAAGCCGAGACAGCAGGACCTTCAGACGCGGGACTCGCTGTGAGCAGAAGCCGAGACAGCGCACTGTCAGGAATCACTGTGAGCAGAAGTCGAGACAGGAGGAATTTCAGACGCGGGACTCACTGTGAGTCCTCAGAAGGGAAAATATCCCGGTCGGCCGCTGACCGTTTCCATACACCCAGATCATTCACAACCATTCGAATTCAACAAACATTCATATTAAAGTGGCTGAATTGTCATTTTCTCCTCTCCTTTCGCTGGAGACAGCATTTGTTAATTGTGAGCTTTATCAGCGACAGAAAGAAGTAAAACGCAGATGTTGACTCACTGGCCTCAGACTGCTGTCTATTTTGTTTATTGATGAAATGAAAGTTGATAAACATTAGATATTGAGCAGCGATACGTGGATTTTCGGGCTTTTTCACACACTGGTCTGAAATGCAGCCTCTAAAGAAGGTCTCTCCTTTCACATGAGACAGCAGTCGTTAATTGTGAGCTTAATGAGAGAGCAGAAGCGGATACACGAAGACTTTCAGATACCATACTCAGTGTGAGTCCACAGAAGGGAAAAAGATCTCCCTCGGCCACTTTCATACACCCAGATTGTTGATGAACATTAGAATTTGACAAACACTTTTATTAAATTGGCTGAGATTTTACTTTCTCCTCTCCATTCACTAGACAGCAGTTTTTCATTCTGAGCTTAGTGAGCGAGCAGAAGCGAGACAGAGGACTTTCAGACGCGGGAATCACTGTGAGTTCACAGACGGGAAAATGTTTCCCCTCGGTCACGGACTGTTTCCATCCATCCCTACAGTTCATGAAAATTAGAATTGGACCAATATTCATAGTAAAGTGGCTGAAATCTCATCTTCTCTTCTCCGTTCACTGGAGACAGCATTTGATAATTCTGAGCTTAATGAGCGAGCAGAAGCCGAGAAGGAGGACTTTCAGACGCGGGACTCAATGTGAGTCGACAGACGGGAAAAAGATCCCCTCGGCGGCTCACACTTTCCATACATCCCGACTGTACATGATCAATAGAATTTGACCAATATTCATATAAAGTGAATGAGATTTTACTTTCCCCTCTCCTTTCACTAGACAGCAGTTTTTCATTCTGAGTTTAATGAGCGAGCAGAAGCCGAGACAGGAAGGACCTTCAGAACCGGTACTCGCTGTGAGCAGAAGCGAGACAGCAGGACCTTCAGACGCGGACTCGCTGTGAGCAGAAGCCGAGACAGGCGCACTGTCAGACGGGAATCACTGTGAGCAGAAGTCGAGACAGGAGGAATTTCAGCGGGACTCACTGTGAGTCCTCAGAAGGGAAAATATCCGGTCGGCCGCTGACCGTTTCCATACACCCAGATCATTCACAACCATTCGAATTCAACAAACATTCATATTAAAGTGGCTGAATTGTCATTTTCTCCTCTCCTTTCGCTGGAGACAGCATTTGTTAATTGTGAGCTTTATCAGCGACAGAAAGAAGTAAAACGCAGATGTTGACTCACTGGCCTCAGACTGCTGTCTATTTTGTTTATTGATGAAATGAAAGTTGATAAACATTAGATATTGAGCAGCGATACGTGGATTTTCGGGCTTTTTCACACACTGGTCTGAAATGCAGCCTCTAAAGAAGGTCTCTCCTTTCACATGAGACAGCAGTCGTTAATTGTGAGCTTAATGAGAGAGCAGAAGCGGATACACGAAGACTTTCAGATACCATACTCAGTGTGAGTCCACAGAAGGGAAAAAGATCTCCCTCGGCCACTTTCATACACCCAGATTGTTGATGAACATTAGAATTTGACAAACACTTTTATTAAATTGGCTGAGATTTTACTTTCTCCTCTCCATTCACTAGACAGCAGTTTTTCATTCTGAGCTTAGTGAGCGAGCAGAAGCCGAGACAGGGAGACTTTCAGACGCGGGACTCACTGTGAGTTCACAGACGGGAAAATGTTTCCCTCGGTCACGGACTGTTTCCATCCATCCCTACAGTTCATGAAAATTAGAATTGGACCAATATTCATAGTAAAGTGGCTGAAATCTCATCTTCTCTTCTCCGTTCACTGGAGACAGCATTTGATAATTCTGAGCTTAATGAGCGAGCAGAAGCCGAGACAGGAGGACTTTCAGACGCGGGACTCAATGTGAGTCGACAGACGGGAAAAAGATCCCCCTCGGCGGCTCACACTTTCCATACATCCCGACTGTACATGATCAATAGAATTTGACCAATATTCATATAAAAGTGAATGAGATTTTACTTTCCCCTCTCCTTTCACTAGACAGCAGTTTTTCATTCTGAGTTTAATGAGCGAGCAGAAGCCGAGACAGGAAGGACCTTCAGAACCGGTACTCGCTGTGAGCAGAAGCGAGACAGGAGGACTTTCAGAACTCACTGTGAGTCGACAGACGGGAAAATGTTTCCCCTCGGTCACGGACTGTTTCCATCCATCCCTACAGTTCATGAAAATTAGAATTGGACCAATATTCATATAAACGTGAATGAGATTTTACTTTCCCTCTCCTTTCACTAGACAGCAGTTTTTCATTCTGAGTTTAATGAGCGAGCAGAAGCCGAGACAGGAAGGACCTTCAGAACCGGTACTCGCTGTGAGCAGAAGCCGAGACAGCAGGACCTTCAGACGCGGGACTCGCTGTGAGCAGAAGCCGAGACAGCGGTCAGACGCGGGAATCACTGTGAGCAGAAGTCGAGACAGGAGGAATTTCAGACGCGGGACTCACTGTGAGTCCTCAGAAGGGAAAATATCCCGGTCGGCCGCTGACCGTTTCCATACACCCAGATCATTCACAACCATTCGAATTCAACAAACATTCATATTAAAGTGGCTGAATTGTCATTTTCTCCTCTCCTTTCGCTGGAGACAGCATTTGTTAATTGTGAGCTTTATCAGCGACAGAAAGAAGTAAAACGCAGATGTTGACTCACTGGCCTCAGACTGCTGTCTATTTTGTTTATTGATGAAATGAAAGTTGATAAACATTAGATATTGAGCAGCGATACGTGGATTTTCGGGCTTTTTCACACACTGGTCTGAAATGCAGCCTCTAAAGAAGGTCTCTCCTTTCACATGAGACAGCAGTCGTTAATTGTGAGCTTAATGAGAGAGCAGAAGCGGATACACGAAGACTTTCAGATACCATACTCAGTGTGAGTCCACAGAAGGGAAAAAGATCTCCCTCGGCCACTTTCATACACCCAGATTGTTGATGAACATTAGAATTTGACAAACACTTTATTAAATTGGCTGAGATTTTACTTTCTCCTCTCCATTCACTAGACAGCAGTTTTTCATTCTGAGCTTAGTGAGCGAGCAGAAGCCGAGACAGGAGGACTTTCAGACGCGGGACTCACTGTGAGTTCAGACGGGAAAATGTTTCCCCTCGGTCACGGACTGTTTCCATCCATCCCTACAGTTCATGAAAATTAGAATTGGACCAATATTCATAGTAAAGTGGCTGAAATCTCATCTTCTCTTCTCCGTTCACTGGAGAGCATTTGATAATTCTGAGCTTAATGAGCGAGCAGAAGCCGAGACAGGAGGACTTTCAGCGGGACTCAATGTGAGTCGACAGACGGGAAAAAGATCCCCTCGGCGGCTCACACTTTCCATACATCCCGACTGTACATGATCAATAGAATTTGACCAATATTCATATAAAAGTGAATGAGATTTTACTTTCCCCTCTCCTTTCACTAGACAGCAGTTTTTCATTCTGAGTTTAATGAGCGAGCAGAAGCCGAGACAGGAAGGACCTTCAGAACCGGTACTCGCTGTGAGCAGAAGCCGAGACAGCAGGACCTTCAGACGCGGACTCGCTTGAGCAGAAGACAGGCGCACTGTCAGACGCGGGAATCACTGTGAGCAGAAGTCGAGACAGGAGGAATTTCAGACGCGGGACTCACTGTGAGTCCTCAGAAGGGAAAATATCCCGGTCGGCCGCTGACCGTTTCCATACACCCAGATCATTCACAACCATTCGAATTCAACAAACATTCATATTAAAGTGGCTGAATTGTCATTTTCTCCTCTCCTTTCGCTGGAGACAGCATTTGTTAATTGTGAGCTTTATCAGCGACAGAAGAAGTAAAACGCAGATGTTGACTCACTGGCCTCAGACTGCTGTCTATTTTGTTTATTGATGAAATGAAAGTTGATAAACATTAGATATTGAGCAGCGATACGTGGATTTTCGGGCTTTTTCACACACTGGTCTGAAATGCAGCCTCTAAAGAAGGTCTCTCCTTTCACATGAGACAGCAGTCGTTAATTGTGAGCTTAATGAGAGAGCAGAAGCGGATACACGAAGACTTTCAGATACCATACTCAGTGTGAGTCCACAGAAGGGAAAAAGATCTCCCTCGGCCACTTTCATACACCCAGATTGTTGATGAACATTAGAATTTGACAAACACTTTTATTAAATTGGCTGAGATTTTACTTTCTCCTCTCCATTCACTAGACAGCAGTTTTTCATTCTGAGCTTAGTGAGCGAGCAGAAGCCGAGACAGGAGGACTTTCAGACGCGGGAATCACCGTGAGCAGAATCCGAGACAGCAAGACTTTCAGACGGGACTCACTGTGAGTTCACAGACGGGAAAATGTTTCCCCTCGGTCACGGACTGTTTCCATCCATCCCTACAGTTCATGAAAATTAGAATTGGACCAATATTCATAGTAAAGTGGCTGAAATCTCATCTTCTCTTCTCCGTTCACTGGAGACAGCATTTGATAATTCTGAGCTTAATGAGCGAGCAGAAGCCGAGACAGGAGGACTTTCAGACGCGGGACTCAATGTGAGTCGACAGACGGGAAAAAGATCCCCCTCGGCGGCTCACACTTTCCATACATCCCGACTGTACATGATCAATAGAATTTGACCAATATTCATATAAAAGTGAATGAGATTTTACTTTCCCCTCTCCTTTCACTAGACAGCAGTTTTTCATTCTGAGTTTAATGAGCGAGCAGAAGCCGAGACAGGAAGGACCTTCAGAACCGGTACTCGCTGTGAGCAGAAGCCGAGACAGGAGGACTTTCAGACGCGGTACTCACTGTGAGTCGACAGACGGGAAAATGTTTCCCCTCGGTCACGGACTGTTTCCATCCATCCCTACAGTTCATGAAAATTAGAATTGGACCAATATTCATATAAACGTGAATGAGATTTTACTTTCTCCTCTCCTTTCACTAGACAGCAGTTTTTCATTCTGAGTTTAATGAGCGAGCAGAAGCCGAGACAGGAAGGACCTTCAGAACCGGTACTCGCTGTGAGCAGAAGCCGAGACAGCAGGACCTTCAGACGCGGGACTCGCTGTGAGCAGAAGCCGAGACAGGCGCACTGTCAGACGCGGGAATCACTGTGAGCAGAAGTCGAGACAGGAGGAATTTCAGACGCGGACTCACTGTGAGTCCTCAGAAGGGAAAATATCCCGGTCGGCCGCTGACCGTTTCCATACACCCAGATCATTCACAACCATTCGAATTCAACAAACATTCATATTAAAGTGGCTGAATTGTCATTTTCTCCTCTCCTTTCGCTGGAGACAGCATTTGTTAATTGTGAGCTTTATCAGCGACAGAAAGAAGTAAAACGCAGATGTTGACTCACTGGCCTCAGACTGCTGTCTATTTTGTTTATTTGATGAAATGAAAGTTGATAACATTAGATATTGAGCAGCGATACGTGGATTTTCGGGCTTTTTCACACACTGGTCTGAAATGCAGCCTCTAAAGAAGGTCTCTCCTTTCACATGAGACAGCAGTCGTTAATTGTGAGCTTAATGAGAGAGCAGAAGCGGATACACGAAGACTTTCAGATACCATACTCAGTGTGAGTCCACAGAAGGGAAAAAGATCTCCCTCGGCCACTTTCATACACCCAGATTGTTGATGAACATTAGAATTGACAAACACTTTTATTAAATTGGCTGAGATTTTA
>NW_026117152.1:0-44669 GCF_001640805.2 Lates calcarifer | reverse complement strand
TTTCCTCCAGCTGTTAACAACTGTGCGCCGCATGGTCCTTACTCTCACCCAACAAAATGATGAAAGCAAGGAGTTTGTCCGCTTTTTCCACAGACAGCTGGGAGGCATCCTGCAGGTACAACCAGTATCCGATTCCTCAAAAAGTGGCGATTACGTGTTTATGCAGGTCAAAGAAAGAACAGTCTTCCTTACATTTCACTCTTTGTTTCTTGCACCAGGATTCTCTCAATAAATTTGTTGGTCGTACTCTGAAGGACTGCGGAGAGGACCTGTTGGTGGAGATCTCAGAGATCCTCTTCAATGAACTGGCCTTCTTTAAGCTTATGCAGGATTTGGACAAACAGCAGCAGCATCGCTTTGGCAGCCAAACATAAAAATAAGAAAAGGGATGAGCAATCCAGTAAAGCAAAGCACAGTCTCAAGGTTAGTGGTTTTATCTTGTTTCCACTTTGTATTTTTGATAATGATTTTGAACACTCTACATAGATTTTTTTTTTTTTTTTAGAACGAAACCAATTTGACTCTTGTGTATTCCTCCCATTAGGAAAACACTAAAGATGGTGGTGATAAATCAGTTTCTCCAGCCTACTCAGATGAGGATAAGGTCAGTCATTGTAATACTGATAATGAAATTGCCAATACTACTCAGTACATCAGTAATCTGTGTTCCAATTATGTCTCTTTTTTCTTCCAGGACCAAGATGAAGCAGAACAGGAAGGAGATTCTACGCTCAAGGAGCTTTACCTGCAGACAGAGGTGAAGAACAACAGGAGCAGTGAAGCTTCAGAGGTTGAAGAGGAAGATGAGGATGAAGGGGTTGGACAGGGGATTTCCTCTGTCAATCAGTAAGTGAAGGTTTTTTAACTAATTTTATTTTTAAAAGAGCCCCTTTGTATTAGTTAGTGAAGAAACAGCCCCCCCCAAAATGAGGCCAAAATATAGTTGTTGTTTTTTTTAACAGTTCCCCTCCAATTACTGAAACATCTTGTATTTGAAAATACAGAACTCACATTTCCGTCTAATTCATGTGCTGCTCTTTTGCAGGTCTTTCCAGCAGAGACTCAGGCCCTGACAAACTACGGCAGTGGTGAGGATGAGAACGAGGAGGAGGAAATTGAGGAGTTTGAGGCCGGACCTGTCGATGTCCAAACCTCCTTGCAGGCCTCTGCTGATGGACAGGTGGAGCAGGAGGTCAGAGCCGCAGTCGGTCACAGAAATAGTTTTTCCATAAAACACCATGTCTTTGTCTGACCTGTGCAATTGTATCGTGTTCTAGGGGACAACAGCCAGTGAAACCCAGGAGACAAAAACTGAGCAGAGGAGTTCAGAGAATGATGATGGTGGGAAATTTCTAACATGCAAAATTTGAGACTGGTGATAGAAATCTTGTATTTTCAGACCCCTTGTCAGTCTGAGAACCTTTACAAAAATCTTTGTCTTGCAGAAATCAACAAACCAGTTGAGACTATGAATCCCAAAGCAGATGAACATACTGTAGCGGCTTGCCAGAGTCCTGAGGAGGAGAGTAAAGTCGAGGAAGCTATTGCTTCAGAGGAAAACACTGCAGTCTCTCACAGTCAGGATGTCCCTAAGGAGCCAACCACTACTAGCAGCCCTGACACAGACTCACCTGTCATGATCAATGTAGATGTAAGTCCAAGGGTGAAGATGCTAGTTTAATTAACAGTGTCAGGATATCCATGTTCATCCTGTCATTAGGTTTTAGAAGTTGTTTTACTCTTGTGTGAAGTAAATGTATTAACCTTTTATTGTTGCTGTTCTGAATTGATAGATGTTTTTTATATTATTGTTTCAGGAGGTGGGGTCAGGTAACACTAGTCAGAAGTCTGATGAGGAGGACTTTGTTAAGGTGGATGACTTACCATTGCAGCTCACAGTCATGTGTGAGGTGTGTAACAGCTGACCAATTAAAAATTAATGCGTACCATTTTATTTTAGCTCTTAAAGAAAAAGTCCTTAAATCTAATAAAACTCTGTGTGCTGTAATGTTAGGAGGAGCTTCAGAAGAGAATAGTGGAGGAGCAGCAGAATAACAACCTGTCTGTAGAGATCCTCAATGGAAACACTGAATCACTGACTGGGCTGGTGGGAAATGCACAGGCACTGAAGGAACCAGGTATGGATTACTGTCCTTGTCAGTTAGGATTACAGGTTTGTTTGTGTTGTTGCCAAACACCCTACAAAAGCCAAGCAACTGTCTCTTGTTACCATGTGTACATCCATAAAGGTCTGAGCAGCTATTTTACACGTCCATAAACTAATACTCCCTGATCCTTTTGGAATAAATGATGTTTTGTTTTATCTTTTTCAGACACTGTTGCTGCCCAGAGTGTGTAAAGAATTATTCTGAGGTCTCAAAATCTACTGTTTTTATCAACCCTTTGCTTTCACCCTAAATCTGTTCTGGATTTATGATTGTTGATTCTTAATCTGCTAGTTTAAAAAGGAGCAACGCCTCATAATATTGGACACAAATTACTTGACACACATACACTCACACATACATAGACAACAGATAAAACTAAACCACACACTCAAGACTTAGTTCATTTTATTCCTGAATGTTTAATGTGATTTATTGGTAATCTGGGGTGGGGTTATCTCATGCTGCTGATTTCTGACAGTTAAGCCTCTGTTTGAATCTTTATAGTACTGAAACTCGTGTTCAGATCTGCCTTAGTCTCCTCCTTGGTTCTGGGATCAGTTTGACATGAGTTGTGATTTCTTTTTTTTTTTTTTATGTTTTATTTGTCTTGGCCTTGCCTTACTGTTGTACAGCTCATCTTTTCTGCACTTGATTCCCAATTATACAGAGATTACAGTAGGATGTAAGTTCAGCTGTAGCCTGGCTGACTTCAGCTAATTGTGTCTCCAGCTTGAACACTATTTCCTTTATATCAGAGCTCAGAGTTCAGACTTAACTTTTATCCCTTCAGACACATCTTTATATGCGGTTTTGTTCTGTTAATAGTTAGTCTCCATTGATTTTCATGTAATTAAAATGTTGACTACAGTCATAAGTTTTAATTAATAAAATGCTGGAACTTTCAAAAATAATGTTGCGCGCCTTTCTTATGCTGCTGCTGCTGATAAATCAAGATCATGTCTTTCTTCTTAGGATGTCTTGTGGCTACTTACCAGTGTGTAGCATAAAAATGTCTACTGATCTCAGAATGTTACCCCCAGGGCTGGATTTCCAACCAGGCAAAGTAGGCAACTGCCCCAGGGGCCCAAAAGACCCAGTTTTACTGTGCGTACAATGTTAAATAAGTCTTCCACGACTAAATCTAGTTTGAAAACCTTAATTATTTTAAGTAATCATGTGCTCACATGATACATATCCTTTATATTAAGCTGTGTTAAAGCAAATAACCATAAACTATTACCTGGGGTCAGGTTGCAGTATTTCAACTCAGGATGACTGGTTGGTTTGACACAATAGCAAGTTTTGGGTTCCCCAGACAGGTTAGATTCAGGCTATAGTCACACAATAACACAAGAAAACTACACCGATTCCAAAGACCTTTGTCCCCATCAATCATTTACACCCAAAGACATGGGAAAATTAGTTCCAAATTCAAAAATCCGGAAGTTACACTTAAACACTACAACACAATAATTGAGAAATCTCCCACTATAATTACAATTTTAAACCAATTCATGTAGTTTACACTGTAAAAAAAAATACAAATAGAACTGTTCAGTTCAACTGAATCAATTTAATAACAGTGAGGTACATTTAGTAGTATTGTGTTAAATGGTCAGTAGTTCTGTGGTGAGACAGTACCTGTAACTGAGCTGTTCTCAACCTTTTGAGTTGTTCACAACCCTGCTCTGAGGAAAAAAAATAATAAAGCAGGGCCTTTTAACACTAAGACTTGCAGGCACAAAATGGTGAGTAGGGGCTGCATTTGAGAAATTGTACTGTACAAAAAGGTCGAATTATTATAATTATACACATCTGCGTTCATCTCAGGGGTCCCTACACCCCATGTTGAGATCCACATATAAAACAAAAGGAAAAATATTTACAAGGTTGATTCACTTGTGTACCAATTTCCCTCATTACAGAAAAAGTAGGATTTAGTATTTTCAGTAAAGCTTAAAGTTTTCCTGAATTGTCAGAGAAAGAGACAACAAATGTCAAAATGACATTAGTGAGACAAACTTTGGTTCAGGGGAGCAATAGCTGTGCAAACACTTAAAGGAACAGTCTGATGTTTTGTCCCAAGATCAGCTTAGTTCGTCTTACTCACTGCCTCTATTCAGCTAAGCATTGACAGACTGATCTGAGTTCAGTGCTCAGAGGATCACCACGGCATGCAGGGGTTAGGGCAGTCACGGATATATGACTCCAGTTTGCCTTCAGACACTTGCATCAGTGTTGTGTATGTGGTCAGCTGAAAAAGGCACAGGGAGAAAGGAGAAAACAATGTTATTTACACTGAAATAATCTCACTGGCTTTGAATTCATAAGTACAGACTGTCATGAAAAGGCTCACCTTGTTTAACACTGGTTTGGTTGAGAGCACATCGTACATGGTCTTTAGAGTGATGTTCTGAACAAACAGACAGATCAAAGGTTTCTCAGCACTTTGATAGAACAGCAATGTACCTTGACAGACTTGTACTTCAGACCTAAAATCACCTGACTGGAATGACTTCTGCAACCAGTTAGATCCTCATTTCAGTTCCGTACTTCCTGTACGGAACTGAAATTTGTCCGGTTCTGAGTACTCACCTTCTGTGTGGTCTGGTTCATGCACTTCATGGCAGGAGTTCTGCGGTCGTCCAGGAACAAAGGCTCCTCCCAGTGGTCGTAGTTTGTCTCCAGGACATACCACCGGCCCAGCTTCAGGTCAATCCTGGAATACGACCGTTCAATTACAAACCTCAACATGTGACATGCAGCTGCACTGGACGCAACTGATTTGTGAAATAGATTTAAATCAGGTGATCAGAAACCAAAGCTGTCATCACTTCCTAGTTGAGCAGTGTTTCGCAAGACAAACACGAGGAAAGCTGAGTCACTGTGACTTTTACAGATGGTGATTTAGCACATTGAATTTAACAGGCAAAGCAATGCAGGTGTTCTCTGTTGTTAACATTAATTGCTCTGAAAGTACAGCATAAACTTCAACACTTACTCTAACAAATCGATACTCAGAAGTCTGGAGCGGGTGATGATGCAGCCTTGGCCTGTCTGGTTTCCCCCCAGGATGAAGTAGGCTGGGGCGAGCAGCTTTGTCTGAGCCAGGCGAGTTTTGGCCTCCTCATAACTGATGATAATGAGAGAAGACACTTTTTTGGGGGTGGGAACAAGTGATGTTGTCACTTAAACCTAAGAGACAGCACTCGGGTTTTATGTGCCACAGTTCTGAAGCAAACTTCCAGAAAACTTGAAGTGTGAACCAACTCTCAGTTCTTTGAAATCACAGCCTGAAGCTTTGCTGCTGCGTTTTATTAAACTAGCTTTGTGACTTCATTCTAATCTTGCACTGTGTTTTCTAGTCTGATGTTTAATTTTTAAGCTTATATTTTATCTTCCACTCCATTTAACTAAAATTCTATTTATTAATGTCTTTTTTTTATTGCACCTTGTGTATTTTCCATCTCGTCTTGATACCTTTTTTTTAATCTCTTATACAGATCATGTGAATTGCCTCATGCCTGAAAGGAACTCCATTTGCATCACATCATCACTGTATTTGTTTTGTGTGGATACAGCTAGAGCACAAGATGCAAATAACTCAGGGACCTGCCTGCAGACACGCTGCTCTACAGCACCACTGGTGGTGAAAACTCCACAATGTGCTGCGAAAAATGAAAGAGGAAAGGTACCTGTTGGCATTTTCTAATACAGAGCGAGTGAGAAAGCTCATCCACATCCCATCTCTCTTCCCCAGGATCCACTCCAGGATTCCTGCATGTGGAGAGATTGAGAAGATCACTTATTAATCATGAAACATACTGTAAACCATCTCTCTAATGCCTGTGTAAACATAGCTGAGCAAAACAGCTTCACTCACCAATGTATCCTCCATCAAGGCTGAAGCGTTCATTCATAGTCAGAGTGAATGTGTGCTAAAAGGAAAATGAGAAAATTCTGTTTAATATCTCTTAAACCTAGAACTCTGGAAGACGTATACACAAGGCAACAGCGGTCATGTGAGGTTAAATGATGTTTTGCACTGACTGAATCTTCAGTAATGATATTAAATGACTTACAGGTTTAATGCCAGTCAGCATGCCAACATATCCAGCAAAGTTTGTAGACTTGAAGACAGTCTGGTTATTTCTCTTGAAGTCCAGGTTAACCACTAGAGGCTTCAGCTTGTCGCTAATGATCCATGACTTGTTTTTAATGTCCCAGCTGTGAAGAGGGACCACTTGATCTCATGAGATGTCATTTTGTCAGAGCTGCGTCAAGAATGATCAAGCTTGAAAAATTGTGATGTTCTTACCCCATAAATAATCCAAAATCCAGATTTCTGCCATGAAAGAGGTTACCTGCAAAAGTACAAAGCCAAAAAGGATTTTAATACTTATATTAGCATTATTTTAAGTTAATTAATCAACATGATTGTGGGCGATGTCCGACCTTTATCGTCTTCTGCAACAACTGATGTGCACACAGTGAACACCTCATAGAAGATGTTGAACAAGACAACCTCACCTAGATTATAAAAATGAAAAAAGAATATTATATATCTTAGCAAATATAAATATAAACAGCAGAGATGAATGGGACATCTTGTGAGTTGATAACATTTGTGTTTTCTTACCAAGAGGAATCCCTGAAGCTGTGGCAATTCCTTTGATTTCATCATTGAAAGGACTTGGGAGTGTGTCAACCATCAAAGGCTGCAGAAAATTAAAAATCACACTGCAATCCTAAAAGCTTTCACGGCAATACAAACATAAAACAAACTCAAAGGAAAACATGGTTCAGAGGAGAAATGACACTCACCAGTGTAATGTCAACCAGCTCGATCAGTCTTCCACTGGGCACAAAAGCATCAGCCAAGTCTTTGATGGCCTGAATCATGTTGATGAGCTTAAAGGAAAAACATCATGAGTGGGAAAAAAAAGATTTTTGTGAGACTTGGAACATATTTTGAAGCACTCAACAGTGCTCTTACATCTGCTTTTTTGTCAGTAATCAGAGGCGTCCATCTCTTGCTGGGCGGCGAGTCGAGGTCCACTGTGTACCAACTGACAGCTCCTCTGAACCTGATAAGAAATGAAAAGCTGTGAAATGACTGCAGAATAAATGATGCAAATGAAAAAACGTCTTAGTCACAGCATCTCTGATTAGATGCGATTTTGGAATAAACTTTAAAAATTTCATGCATCTGGAGTTAAAAATGCGGCAGCTGAGACCATGCAGGCTAATTCTACCTGATCAGTAAATCAATGTTTGATTGACTGAGTGCAGAAACAAATTGGTGATTAATTTGCTTGTTAAATTAATTACCAACAGTTTTGGTAAAGTTAAGTACATTTTCTGGGTTCAGTGTCACAGGTGTTAGAATTACATGCTTTTCTCTGTTTTATATCACTGTATTTATTATTATTATTATCATTATTATTACACTAGATGTTTGCATTATGGACTAATGGTCGAACAAAACAAACTATTGGAAGTGTTGTCAGGTGACCCATTGACCTATTCAGTGTAAATAATTAACTACCATTTCTTAAATTAAGTGTTTCAGCATAAAATCAATGCAGCAGAGACTGCGATATCCTGAGCCTTTCTATAGTATGGGTTAGGCTATAAAACCAAAACCAATAGAGCCTACACTTGACCTACAGTTAAATAGTGAAGAACCCAGTCTTGAGCGTATGGATGTTATGATTAACGAGGTGCAGGTGAAGGCAGCAGAGCTCAGTTGTGAATCACTGGGCAGTTACAAAACACAAGAGCAGCAGGAAGTTTCTGTATCTGTTGGGTGTATCAGTATAATTTTATTTGACAATAATTTCACCTGCAGACTAATCTTACTTACGTGGGACCGTTTGGTGGATACATTTCTGTCCGGCAGTCTTCTGTGTACTTCAGATAAATGAAAAATAAAAGCAGTAAATCACAGGGTTGTGGGTTTTACTGTGTACCCTCAGAGTGAAAACACTATTACAGCTCAATGCAGTTAAACACACCTAGTCTTTGTCATCTTTATGTGTTAAACAGCACAATGATTAAGCACAATCGTCACTTACCGGTGGTATAAACTGTGCCGACGTGACTGAAAATAAAGCCACTAAAACAAGAAAAACACAGTGACCCATTTTCGGACGATTTCACCCAAACTGTGTTGTCTTGTCTGGTCAGCGTCGGTTTATTACATGAAGTTTACCCCGTGACAGAGAGCTGACTTCTGTGCTAAGGAGGGGATACCGGAAGTTCTCTAAATAAAACAAAACGCGCCACGAACAAATTGAAGGAAAACAAGTCACATATGTTGACGACTAAATGTAAAAATGGACAATCTAGTTTTGTTATTTGCAAAAACCCCGACACTTTCGGGTGAAATAATCAACAATGTGACGCACAACACCCCTCGAGATCTCAAAACGCAGTGGTCGACTCCATGCGGAAGTGAAAATAAATAACATGACCGCCTCTCATGAGGCTGATTGCATTTATTTCCTCCCGTGACACCTGCTGTGTCTATTTACAGAGTGTCCACATGTGTTTGTTTCGCTTCGCTGACTTGACTTTACATTTGGTTTAATAATCTATTACATAAGACATAGTGGTTGAAAGTAACTAAGTACATTCAGCCTATTCAAGTAGTGCAATTAAATATAATTTTGAAATAATGTGATCTGCCTCTAGTTCCAGTCAGCCTTATTTTTTCAGTAAAAGTGGAAAAATCTGACAGTGCAGAAAAAATATTCCAACTTATATTCAACGCAAGTTAGTTTTTTCCTCATTCTTCTGCCTCATTCTAAAGACTTTTTTCTTCAGAGCAGTTTGAAAGCAAATTGATTTAAAAGTAAAAGTGGTTTCATACAGGCATCTTTTCCACTTGCTTTGAGAAAATAGTTTTTTAGGACTTAGAGCTGGTGATGAATCTGCTGTACTGTTATGTACGTAACATTATGAAGAAGAGTTTAAATTTGCTCTGCCAGGACCACCTACAACAACATACTTGATACTTTTTCTACTTAATTTTACTGATAATACTTAAATACTTTTACTTCAGTATGGTTTTGAGTTGGTTCTTTGTCTTCAAATTGCTGTAGTGATGCTATTGCTTAAGTAAAGGATCTGACTATGTTATTTAGACAACTTTGTGGCAACAGTTTTGGAGGGGCCCTTCCTGTTTCAACATGTCAATACTCTGTTCCAAGTAGAACCCAGGCCACATCAAGATCAGTGCCCTACCCCAGTAATAATCCTGTGGCTGGATAGGAGCAAATTCTTAGTCAGCTTCCTGAACTTTATGGAGAGCCCTCCCAGAGCAGAGGCTGTTACAGACTGTTCAGTGTGTGTTTTAGTGCCCACACTGCAAAGCACAGTGTTAATCAAAAAAAGATTCTGTCTTTTCAATTATGAATCGTATGCTTATTACATCTTCATCCAGGCATAGCCTCACGGTGTGAATGCTGAGTATCGCAACTTTATTTTGACATTTTTGAGAGATTTTGCAATGATGATTGTGATTCCCAAAGTTGCATTTTTCATATGTTTACTGAGAAGATTAAATAATACAACAAAGTAGTTAGTAGTTTCTTAATTACAGGCACTAAAACAGTGTACAACTATAAATTATGCCAAACATATTGTATACCCATCAACTCTGTATTGTTCTGCTCATTGTCTTGGACTTTAAAATTCATTGTGCCAGGTAAAAAACTCATGACCTTCAATCCATGAAGCAGCTGTTTAATAGCCTCATAATCATTACTTAGACTGAACTGGCCAGTGGAGAACCTGAAATGTATAAATGTCGACACAAGGGTGGATCCCACTGGCTGCAGAATATAAAAACAATCCAGCAAATGGGATTTGACCATGTCCCATAATAGTTATTAAAAATATAAAAAGAAACAAAAAGTACAGCTATTGTGAGATTAAAAAGACAAATCTACAAAATGACGACATTTAACATGTACGTTTTTTCTGCCGTTCATGGCTTGCGTGTGTTGTCATTGGCTGCGTCGTGTGTCGTCATGACCTTCTGTGAGGTGCGCAGAGAGGCCGAGGAACAGAGTCGGAAAACAAATTAAAACCAACCTTTGAGCCATTGCCTCGGTTTGTTAGTACTGTGAGAAAACTTAATTACCGAAGAAGCATGGATACTAAAACAAGCTTTGGAGCTGCTTTTTTGTCGAACAGAGTGAGGCTGGACGCTGACTACACATGCGGCGCAAAGGTAAGGCTAAAGAGCGAACTAGCTTGCGGCTAGCGTTAGCATTTGCATTAGCGGCGAGTGATAGCACTAGCCTTCTCTTTTAAAGAATTTTTTTGACATTAACTCTATTTTTAATCGTTTGTGTTTCCGTGACTGAGTCATCCCTGACATGAGTTGTGGACCCATACACGGTGAAAACATGAGCTCTTGAGAGTCCGTTTAAATCCCTGTTTGTGTTTGTGTGGCTAGCGCCCCTGACATGAGTTGAGGGCACCTTGCAGAGGCTCGGTGACTGTTCAGTAGTTTGTTTGTCTGATTATCATGTCGCTGTGAGCATTTGCGTCTTCACTTGTCTATTTTACATCTATTTATGATCAGCTTCGTTGTTTCTTTGCATTCGTTCTTACTGCGTCTCTGTTGTTACATTTCTTTGAGGTGGTTTTTTGTTTAATTGTGGCAGTTCATATTGCATCTCATAGTGATTGTTTTGCGTCTCATGTTTTTTGTCTGTCGTTTTTGTTCGTAGATTTGTGGCAGTAATCCGTCCATGGCTATCTGTTGACCCACAGTTGTATATATTAGCGATGAGAAATTTGTTTGTGGTATCTGAGCTTGAGCTCAGTTATATGTTAAATTCAAGCTTGAAAACTCTTTGCTCCTCCACAAGTTTGAGCCTCAAACATTTTAGATACTATGTTGTTGCCTCCTAAGGACGTGATACTTTTTCCTGTCATATCTGAGAAAACAGCCCATTTTCTGAGAGACACCTCTAATGTTTGGAGAATGTTCTGGTTCCGTTATAATGATTAATATCTGTTAGCCCTGTGACGATACGCGCAGCTCAGGAGAACGAGACGAGATTACTATTTTCAAGAAACTTCAGTGATGAAACTGGAAAGATTCTTTTATTTGACTGAAAGTCACATAATGCAAAACAGTGCAGGTGCATTGTAAAATGTCTCGTGAGTTGTTTATAAGTGTGTTAATTTTGACTGTTGGTCAGAGGGTGATTTTAAAAATATATTTACAGTATGTAACGACCAATTCTACACTTTTTTCACTTAAACCACACAACAACAGAAAATGCGGACAGCTGGAAAAGTGCTCGTCTGATACTTTCATTAATATTTCTGTAATGCATTTGTGTAGAAACTTACTTTAAAAACTGCTCCGCTCTATTTTGTGTTTTCAACATGCGATTCTGCTCCTTCTAGGCGCTTTGTAATCCATCATGGAAACTGATGTAATTTTTCGGAATTTCCGGGTAAAAAATAAGTCGATAAATCCCTTTTTTGTGTCCTCACTAATGCATTATTTATTATCAAAACTATTTTTTACCGTGTTCTGATTATTGAAATTCATGGCAACCATATTGACTGTGTAAACCAATCATAACCTGTGTTGTTGAACCGTGCGAAAAAAGCTGATCCAATGAGAGTTACAGCATGTGTGTGTCCTGTGTCCTTAGCATTTAGAGATCTAATGTAGCTGGCAAAGGATACGGCCGCCGAGATGCGGCTCTGTCGCGATAATGACCCGGGGGAAACCGAGGGAGTTTTCAGAGATTTTGAATATAGAAGTTTTGGAGATAGTGGTGACCATATTTTGAACAGTTTTGTGCCATGGAAGTGCAGTGTGTGCCTGATGTAGCTCTCTGCCTGACCCTGGTCAGAAACTATGGTATGGTTTAGAATGACTCCAGTGAAAAAAACAAAAAAACAAAAAACGATCGGACGTATAGATATAAATGTAAATATTTCTGCCTGTGTGTGCACTAGAGACTTCATTTTTGTTTTGTTTGTTACTTGAGACCTTGGGCTTCATGGATGAAGATTCTAAACATGTGCACATAGTTTTCTTCTGTTGAAAAATGAATTAAATCTAATACATTTTAGTTCTGTTTAATTTTTTTATTTTTTTCGTTTATTGTCTTATAACTAGTTATAATGTCATGTGGCATTATAGAAACTTACATATCCAAATAACCCAGGTTGTGCTGGAAAAAATGATATCAGTTACTTGCTTGTATCTTGCAGTATTGGATTTATACAGTTCTTTAAATAGTAAGAGGTCTGAGGCACAAGTACACTGGCAAAAGTGGTTTGGACAATAAGGAGGTTGAAATTTGAAATAATGATTCTGTATGTGACCATCTGTGGTGGAAGAAATACTCAGACTTTTTACTGAAGTATAATAAACAACACAAGTTAAAATCCTGCATCCAAAAATTAACTTAACTGATAGTGTTTATTATTATTGTGCAGTTCACAGAAACATACATGACTACTTGTGATTAGTGTATAGACACACAATTAATATTCATTTTATTTTTTCCAAATATTTGTTGTTGTTGGTTCTTCAGGAGGTGATGACAGTCAAATGTTGATTTTCTGAAACAGCCGTCTAATGTTTGTTAAATGTTCTGGTTCGGAGGTAATGTTGAATATTTATTTGTGTTTAATGGTTAAACTGTTGATGAGGAATAGGTAGTAGAGAATTGATCATTTTCCTTTGTATATTTCTTTGTGATTCCTTCCAGGTGTCACCACTTTGTCCACAACATTGTCCATGGCATCGTCCACGATCGCAGAGACATGGTCCGTGAACGGAGAGACATTGTTGAGGATGAGGGAGACATCGTCCATGATCAGAGACCTTGTCCACGATCGCAGAGACCTTGTCAAAGATGAGAGAGACGTTGTCCATGATCAGAGACATTGTCCATGCTTCGTAGAGACCTTGCGATAGAATCGGCGGAGACGGGGGTCACCGATTTGACGGCACTGCCCGCGATCACGGACATTGTCGAAGGTCACAGAGACAGCGTCTATGATCTCAGAGACATCGTCCACGATCAGAAAGACATAGTCCATGATCACAGAGACATTGTCCATAATCTCAGAAACATTGTCCGCGATCACAGAGACGTAGTCCACGATCACACAGTCTTCGTACAATGAAGAAGTTCTTTGAGACCAAGACAGAGGCCTCCAGGTAATTCACAAACAGCCTTACGTCAACTGTCCAACACAGAGCACTGTTTAGTAAGGCATGAAAAATGTTCAAAAAATGTTGTAGTATAATAAGGCATCAGAAAATGTCATAGTATATTAAGGCATCAAAAACTGTCATAGCAAAAAAAATCGTCAAAAAATGCCACAGTATAGTTGGGCATCAAAAATGGTCTAAAAAGTCATAGTATAGTAAGGTGACATTAAACTGTTTATGTTCAGTATTGAGTATATCAGAACAGTGTAATAATAGAAGTAATCGGCATTATAAAAATAATGTATAAGTAATATGTATCAATAGAGGTAATGTAAAAGTAATTACCAATATCAGAAGTAAGATGTAATAGTCAGTAATTGGTTACTCGATGTAGTTTGTAACAGTAAAAGTTTCTTGTAAACAAGAAAAGTAGTATGTAATGGTAAAAGTAATCTGATATTAGAAGTAACAGTAAAAGTAATCTATAATATGAAAGCAAAGCAGAAGTAATAGTAATCCAAAATAGAAGTAAAAATGTCACGTTATGGTAAGGCATCAAAAATGTCATAGTATTGTATTTGGTCAAAAATGTCAAAAAATGTCATAGTATGCTAAGGCATAAAAATGGTAAGGAATAAAAATGTAAATGTAAAAAAATGTTATAGTGAGGCATAAAAATATCACAGTATATTATGGTATTAAAAAAGGACAATAAATGCCATATACATTAAGGTGTCAAAAAATGTTATAGTATAGTAATGTATCAAAAACTGTATGACAAAGTGTAACTTTTGAGTTGAGATTCTCCATTTTTGAGTTAATGTCACAAAAGTGATTTTGTAATGCAGAAATTCCAAATATTCTTTACTTATAGCTTGCAGTTAAAATGTATAATTGAGGCTAAAAATATTCACTTTCATATACTATCAAACAGACTGGCAAAATATTCAGTGTTCAGAAGTATTTATTTGAGTAAGATAATCCTTTATCAGTCCCACAATGGGGAAATTCAGTGTTGCAACAACAAAAATATAAAACGGCCTTATATATACAAAATATAAAACAAGATAACATACAATAATATATAAAAATTATACACAATATGAACAGTATAACCAGGACTACATACACAGTAATAGATTGGATTTAAGTACTTATATTGCAATTGTCATTACCAAAATGAAAATCTAATCTAACCCACAAACACTGTGTAGAGGTGTATGTGTGTCTGTGGAAAACAAAGGTAGGATGGCTACTTTAAGATAGTTCCTTTGTCTTAAGCTGCATGTCACAGTTTAGTAGGGCATTCAAAAAAAAAAAGAGGTCAGTGTAGTAAGGTGTCAAAACACAAGAAAAAATGTCATAATATAGTAAGGCATTCCTTACATTGTCTTTAGTAAGGAAGAAAAACATCAAAAAATGTCAGAATAGTATGTCATAAAAATATTTTGATTTACTGATCAGTTTCTGTGATTAACAGGTGTTCTTGTCTCTGCAGGAGGAGAAGACGACAGCAGCTGAAGACCTGAAGTGGATGAAAGAAAACAAAAGTGTTATGAAGCTGTTAATTAGATGAAAGACCTCCACCATCTAATTGCTTTAAACAGTTGTTCAAGTGAAAACACTTTGTTTTTCTCTACCATCTATAATGTAGTCATGGGCACATTTTCCAAAGACCTTATTAAACACCTTGGAGAACATTAAACGGCTTATGACAAAACTATTTAATAACTGTATCACAAGCAGTTAAATGATCACAAAGATGCTTCGTAGACATCTTCATCTTTGGAAAATGTGCTCATAACTACATTAACCTTAACTCTAACCATCTCCAGCAAGTGTTTCCTTGTGGTCAAATGTCTGCCATTATCTAGCTGTGATTTGTTAAATGTTGTCTGGAATAGTCTCTTTATAAACTTTTGAGTTGCATTACTCTATTTTGTAACTGAAGTTATACAAATCATTTTACTGCATTTTATTTTAAGAAAAAATGTTATGATTGTCATGTTTTAATTTTTAGACCTGTTTTTATATTTATGGTTTTATACTTTTAAAATGTTTAACACTCATTTCAAAATCATGAAAAAATGAGGAGCTGAAACCACGCCCACTCGGTACAGAGACTGTTAGCATGCTATTCCGTAAATGTTTTAGCCACCGGAGCTTTTTTGTTTTTGTTGATCAAATGGCCTGTCTTCAAGGACTAAATACCAGTAATATGACTGCATAAACAATGCAACTTGTTTCTTGAGTATAATGATGTTATACTGATAATAAACTCACTTTGTGATAACTAGTGTGTTATTATGGCAACAAGTGCATTACTGCCTCACTTTAACCAGTGTATTCTAACATAATGTTTTTTATAGACAAATCTCTGAATTTGCTTTACACAGACTTTAAAGGTTGAACATTTAAAGGTTTAAACCTTATTTATCAAACCTATTAAATGAGGTTTGTTAAATGTTCTCGCCTTATTTTTTAGACCTATTCCTTTATGGTTTGAAATTTATTCTTAATACTTACTTTTTAAAACTAGTTATTAAAGGGGTTTCTATTCTAATCTAAGATTTTCCATTTTCTGTATATATATATATTAGTTTTCCATATTTTTAAAACTTTTTTGCAGCTACATTGTTGAAAAATACTAATTAATAATAAACTAATGCTCACCTTCTGGAAATGTCTTCACGTCTGTCTCTTCTCTCTGTGCTTTAATGGTTGAAGTTTGAATCCTGTGGAGAAAACAAACAAACCTTAATATAAAGATGTGACTTTTAACACATCAAAATAAAAGCAGACTTTCTGAGAATTGAACTTCAAACTGTCAGAAGATAGAAAAGTAAGACACTAATCTACACTAATCAACGTGAAAAGCAAGGAGAAAAAAAAAGGCAAAAATCAAAAGATCGTTTACGTTCACGTTTCTTTCCCTGCTTCCTGTTTTTCGTGTCCGTGGAAGAGCTGCAGAGACGACGGGTTGACAACAACGTCAAAGACAAGAAAAGCAAGAAAAGCTCCTACAAGTGTTGTAGGTCTCTGAAAAATCACAGGTGCACTTCGCTATCTGCTCACAGTGGCTGTGCTGGCAGGGAGAGGGTAGCTCTAGTCCTCTCCTCCGACATCCATATGTAACATTACAGACAACAAACCCTCAACCCCGCATCCGCGTTCAAGTGTGCAGACTTCAGCAGGTGAGGTATAAGGTGGAGCCCAGAGCAGGTGCTGCGCCCACAGGAAGCAGAGATGGAGGTTGTGACAGAAATAATCGTTGACTAATGGGAAAAACAATCTTTAGCTGCAGCCCTAGACTAAATTATGTCACTAGAATGACTTTATTGATCACACAGGAAAAAAAGCAATTTTAAAAATAGCTTTTTATAACTATTTCTAATCTCAGCTCATACACTGTGACCTACTCTTGAGGCTTAGAACTTGTGGAGGAGCACAGAGTTAAAATCTAGTTTTCAAGTTTGTATTTAACACAAAACTAAGCTCAATAAAATCTCAAGGCACCACAGAGAAAGTTCTCATCAATAATATGCACAACATGCGTTCGGCTATGGCCAGATTACAACCGCAAAACTACAAAACACACACAAAACGACGCAAAAACCCAGAAAAACTGAGTCGCAAAATGATCACTATGAGATGTTCAACTGCCACACTGAAACACAAAATGGCCACAAATATAAACGTTAAATCACCTGGAATAGTCACAAAACTACAGACACAACGCGATGCAAAACAACCACAAAGAAACTGACCATAAATAGATATAAAGATGCTAAAGACGCAAAACAATGCAATACCACCTCAAAGAAACATAAAATGATCACATCGATATGATAATCCGCCATAAACTGGAGCACAAAGTCTGCAAAGTAACTGTAAAGAGATGCAAACTGAGTTGTAAACAGACAAACAGACTACTAAACAGTTATCACCCTCCAAAACTCATGTCAGGGACGCTTTAGTCACAGAAACACAAACACACTCTTACCCACTCGATAAAAATGACTGAAAATGGAATTTTAAAAATTAGTTACACTGAAATGCTAACGCTAACGCTCTCCGATAACGTTAATGCTAACGCTAGCCGCTAACTACTTGCCTTACCTTCGCGCCGCAGGTGTGTTCAGCGTCCATTCTCACTCGTGTTCGACAAAAACCAGCTCCAGAGTTTTTTTTAGCATCCAGACCTCTTCATTAACGATAAAAAAAAGCAGCTCTAGCGTTTGTTAAAGCATCCAGATCTGATAAGGACGTTTTTCACTTCAGTACTAGCAAACAGAAGCAACGGTTCAAACTTGGCTTAAATCTGTTTTCCGACTCCACCTCTCTGCGCTCCTCCCCAGAGGGCCATGGCCAATCAGGAGACACGTCGCGACCAATGACGACATACGTCAGCTAACATTTGCAGAAAAACGCTGATTGGCCAGGCCATTCCGGTTCGCCTAGCAACAGCCTCTGATTGGTCTTAAAATTCACCGTAAAAACGAAGAGAAGACTTAAATGTGGCGGATAGGCATACGCTATACGCACCACATTCAGATCAGTTGCAACTTTATATTGACATTTTTGTTGAAAGAATTTTGCAGTGATGTGATTCCCAAAGTTATAAATAAATAAAGTTATAATAAATAAATAAATTAATTAAGTAATACAACAAAGTAGTTAGTAGTTTTCTTATTTACAAGCAAACAGTGTACAACTATAAATTACGCCAAACATACTGTATAACTATCAACTCTGTATTGTTCTGCTCATTGTCTTGAACTTTAAAATTCATTGTGCCAAGTAAAAAACTCATGATCTTCAATCCATGAAACAGCTGCTAAGCTATTTTACTAGAGACACAGTAATTCTGTAGAGTTATTAAGTATTTCATCTGGACAGTCAGAGGATGATGAAAAAGCTCACACTTGATCCATAGCAAAATGAAATGATGATTACTTACAATGAATTGGCTAATGGAGATGTATAAATGTCAACACAAAGGTGGCTCCAACTGGCTGCAGAATATAAAAACAATCCAGCAAAATGGATTTGACCATGTAATGTTTATTAAAAATATAAAAAGAAACAGCTACTGTGAGATTAAAAGGCCAAATCTACAAAATGATGACATTTACAAAGACGTGGCAGCAATCTGCAAAGTTGAGTCTTCATTTGCAGTACCTGTCTGCTTTCATTTTGCTTCTCCTGTATTGAAAAAAAACAAAAAAAACAGTATACAATCAATCCATTATTTTATTGTCAATTCAGTGTCTACACCCAAAATCAAATAACTCATAAAATCTCCTGTTAACAAACTGTTACACATTTCCTGAACAATGTGCCTATGAATTTTCAAAATTCAGACAAAAAAATGCAAGAAGCTTCTTGATGGCTGCAAGAAATGTTTCAAGGCCATCACCACTGCCAAAGGCACTGGAAACCTATATAAGTGAAGGGTGCCAATAATTGTGTCTGGGGTTTATATTATGGCTGTATTTTTTATGTCATTATGTGAAAGTATTTGTTGGTGTTGTTAATAAATAGCTTTTGACATTTTCTTAAAATATTCTGGTTGTACAAATTTTGTACATAATTTGCATTAATTTCTGAAGATATTCTGAATTATGTCCTTGAAGTTCAGGTGTGCCAATAATTTTGACCATGACTGTATGAATCAAGGCTGGTCCCACTGCAGTGTGAGCATTAAGCTTTTATGTAAGCCTTTTGTCTGGATCTATACAAATCACTCTTCTATCAATGGAAGCAAATTCAGAAACATGTAATTTACACTTTATATACTCCACACATTGAATTTATGAATAAATTATTTTTACTTTTGTATTTTATATGAGATTTATTTGGATTTTGAACACCAATGAATTAATCTTGAATGCAATCCTCTTAATTGGCTTTGCATTTTATTGTGTGTGAATGTTCTGATAGTCCTTGATGTAATTTAAATTTAGCAGAAATACCTACAGTCTGAATTTAATTACCTCTTCTATAACTTTTCTTTTGAGAGAAAAGAACACTTAAAGGAGAGTGATTATAAGACAAAACTACACAGTGTTTGACACTAAAAATATAAAGAGCTTATTTTCACACCTGTCAAGCAAAGCTTCATGAAACTTCCCATCCATTCTGGCTTTCTTTAATGTGGAAGTAGTGTCCTCATTAACCCTGAGCCGCCGATCTTGAAAGCTTTGAAACTTCTTCCTGTAATTCACATGGCAACATTAATGAGACAATTACAAAAGGTTGTGGAAAGGGAAATGACTCACATTAACACTGACTCACAATTATAGAAATTTTCACAACTTATCCTTTTCTTTAGAGATCTGACATCAAGGCTCAAAGAGGCTAAATCTTAAAAAAAGAGGATAAGATAATGAGCCCAAGTATTGACTAAAGCAGAGTATTTAAATGTTGACAGAGGCAGCCACAGTAGGCTGAATGGCTAAGCCTACTAGCTGCCACAAATCAATACGTACAGTGCTTTGATTTAAATAATCAGCTAAGGCAGGACGTTTTCCCGGTGGAGTCCAATAATTAACGTAGAACATTAAACATAATTTCAGCCTGAATTTCTACATGTATCTACTAAGTGCTACTATTGTTGCATCAAGGTAACACTGGCCTGTGAAAGGCTGTGAGGACATCATCCCCCTTCATGAATATTTTCCCATATAAATGTGATTGGAACAACTTTAAAATGATCTGTTATTTGAATATAAACTATCTTAACACTTCATTTAAATATCTTGCACAGCAGTGCTATAAACCACCAAGAGATCTTTCTTTGATGTGTAGTTTTTCTTTGCTCTGTCTGTTGTTTTATGATTCCCAAGCTGCACTCCATCCTGAAAGGCATTTTAGACGCTAAACACTACATCAAGACACAGGCTCAAGGGCAGCCATTATCAACATGTCAACATGACGAGTCCATTTCCCCAGCATTCATCTAAAAAAAAAAAAAATAAAAAATAGAGAGGGAACACAAACCAAAGCATGCCAAGCAAAAAAAAAAAAAAAAAAAAAAAAAACAGCTTCAGACATATTGCCTAGAACTTAATGGGCCACAGACGGGCCGTATATAAAACACTTGCAGCATCGGAAGCTAAAATGCGGTGTTGCCTGCTTCCTCATCCCTCTCTTAACAGCAGACCATCAATTGCATCTTTAAGGTGCGGGATTGATGGGGCGGTAGCTTAAAGGAATAATATGTGATTTTGCCGTCAAAATCTGGTCGATGCAGATTGACACAATGTGAGGATAATGGAAAGAAAATCACTGTTTTCCCCCTCAATTAGAACAAAGTGCTTATTTCAAAGGATGCTGCAGAGCATACTGCTTAAACTGTAAAATGCCAAAATGTTGTGAAACACAAGTATGTTTACTTGGTTACTTGGTTACATTTTCCCGCTGGTAACCAGGTGAAAGAATAATAGTTGTTCCCCTTGCCTTATTCAGATAATTTGTGGTGAAATTATTCAGCGATTCACAGGAGGGAAAAAGTAAAAATAAGAGATAAGTCTGAAAAATGAAAAATGAAGCTAATGTTGTGTAGGACATTTGTATTCATCTTATGACCCCATTGTGGGAGTCCTGACCCACAGGTTGGGAACCACAGCTGTTGCTAATATTTCATCCACCTCAATATGGAGGTTTCACAAAGATTATTACAGGACTGGTGCACTGGCTTGCACTCTGGTCAAATAAATTAAAACTACCTTTATAACAGCAGCCTGTCCTCCTCCTCACAGTGCCCTAATTTTTAAGTACCTAGGTTAAATAACTTTACTGCGACCCGACTTCAGATAAGTGGCAGAAAATGGATGGATAGACTTCTGATCTTAAATCACTCATTAAATTCAAAAAGGTCTACTGATCTTACAGTTAATTTGAAAGTTATATGCAGAAAATCCAACATGGGTTTCCTTCATTTGTTTTTTGACTGGGCTGCTTGTGTAATAAGTCAGCACTGAAGTTATACACAGTGGAGGTTACGTACACATAATTGATCTCGCAGGACTTCACGTTGCCCCTGTCCTCATCTGCAATGTCATCTTTACGCCTGACCTCTCGTTCTGCACTCGATCTGATCTGTTCATCATTCAGGTAAAAAAAAAAAAAAACAGAGAGAGAAGTTGTGAATTAAATATCAATACCTTGAACCCCCTGAAGTGAGGTCACAAACATTTTTCCCCCTTCCATCTCAAGAGTCAAGTCCTCGCTGAGATCGCATGCTTAAAATGAAAGGATTAACATGCAACCTTGTGGAAGAACGCAATTTACACATCACCTTCACCATCTCGTCATCCCCTGCTGTCTTGCTCTTGGCCACAATGTCCCCACTGTCACTGTAGGAGATGAAACAGCTATTTGCTGCCATGAGAGCCATTTTGCCCTGAGGCAGAACACAGAGAAAACAGAGAAGGCAGTAGATTAGATAGAATTGCAGTGGGATTGGTTGTTGTGACAGGCATGGAAGGTTGCCTGATATTTGATGTAAAAGAGTCTCAAGGTTGTGCCGGGGAAGGTTGTTTATAGGTTCAACAAAGCATCAAGGCGAGGAACGTTCTACAGTGATAAGGTAAATTCATTCTGCATAATGAATTTGTTGTTCATGACTAGAGCTAAGTGTTATCTCTCATGAGCTTAACTCCAATCAGCCATGAGGCGAGGCGTGAAAGGCAGGGGACAGAATAAATAAATTAAATAAATACATAAATAAATAAATATTGATATGCCAAAACTGCAAAAAAATATGTGTACTTATTTTTCTCAAAAACTAATTACTGTTCATGTGGGTATTCATAGAGATATAAATAATTTACAATACAAACACACTTTAATTAGAACTTATGGGCATTTCATTTTTTTACTTTTTTTCTGACATTTATTAGACAAAACAGCATAATAATAATAAAGACAGAATTATTGCCAGATTAAATGATGATCAAAGTAACTGGTAGTTGCAAAACCCAAATCAGCTTTTACAAATGTGTTGTTTTATCTAACCACAACATTTTGTTTCTAATTATTTATGACAAAAAAGCATTTAATGGTCACATCTGAGCAGCTGGAACGGATAACATTTTGATAATTTGGCTTTAAAAATGATTAGATTGATTCATCTGTTATCAAACTAGGTAATTGCTTTCTTTCAGTAAAATCTGACCTATACTATATATAGACACTGCCCTGTACATTGTACAGCTCCTGCATTTACATAATAGCTTTGTGTTTGTGTTTTTTATCTTAATTAAATCACCATCTTTGTTATAATGTAAATTTGTTCTCTGCATTGTGTGTAAGTTTAGTCTTTATTCAGAACCACTGATAACTTAAGTCAAATTTATTAAATTGTCAACATACTCATCAGCCAATCATGTTGATTCTGATTCTGCTTTTAACAAGCACAACTACAAATTAGACTGGACACAGTGCTGAAACATACTTCAGTAACTAAAGTACTTTTTTTAATGACTGTACTTTTTTCAAAACAAATTTAACCAAAATCTCTCTTAAGACTAACAAAGCCACACAGTGAAGGGCTACACTCAAGTGGAAACACAATTCCACAGGGTCTATTAAGCTATTAGTTGGCAGCCACTGTAATCATGCAGACAATTAAAACAAAACTGTAAAACAGCCATTATTTTTGTTGCTTTAATCAACATGCCTTCAGGATTTAGTGTGGTTAACATCCCATCCCATCTCCAGTGAAGTCCATTAAACGCATCACACATTTAAATCAGCCTGGGGAAATAATTACATGAGACTGGAAAGGTTTTGGGATTGGCTACAGCACAAGTCACAGGACTAGGATGGGACAGGAAGAAATAAATAACACCCAGGTACGATGGAGAAAAGATTCACTTCAGTGTTGGCCATAGTCTGAGAGGCCCCTCTGCTTGATTTTAAGTAGATAGATAGATAGATAAGAACTTTATTGATCCTTTGGGGAGGTTTCCTTCAGGAAATTCAAGTGGTAACTTACATAGATTAGCAGAGTCAAATTTAGAAGAGGATTTACTCACATCTTGAAAGACTGGTTCCCATTGTTCCCTGGAGCCAATGGCATCAGAACGTCCCACCACCAAACCCTCAGAGTTGATACCGAGGTACTTTCCATATCCAGACTTCAAGGCTACACTGCAACAGCCAAAAATCACAAAATGAAATGGCACTGGCTTTAATGCTTCAGAAGGAGACCACATAAGGAAGGCTAATCTAATGGTCAGCACATGACTCAATGTTTTTCTTCATGACAACTAGCACCTGAAACTAACACATAGGAAAAAGCTCTACAACAGGCAGCAAGGAGAGGTTGCCCATGGAAGTGTAAATTACTTTGGTGCATCTAAACCATATAAAAGAGATCCTTCATATAAAATGCTGAAGTGGGGTTATAAATCTGTGGGTGAGAGATTATCTATGGATGGAAATACTATGTGCAGTTTGTCTTTGTGTACTCACCGTGAGTCTGAGACCTTGATGGCAGTAAACTGCTCTGGAGGGTCTGGTCCTTCATCATCTGAAACATATAAAACAATCTTTACCTCTTAAACATTTTATGGTTGTTAGTATTGCTTGTCAAACACAGTGTCATTTTGTTTCCTTTATTTTTGATCATTTTTTGATTTGTTTTTAATTTGTTTTATCCCATATTGTTGATTTCAGACTTATGTAATTCTGTTCTCACTAGACACCTCTGTATGAATAATCATTGAATTAATAAATAATTAGGCTTCTGTCTACCAGTTAAAATTATTCAGCAAGCCAACAGCTAAGTTAAAATATTCTATGATGCTCTGACTTGTAACCAAATTCTGGACACTGATCTTTCAGTTCGGACAGAAAAAGCTTTTGCCACACAAAGAGGAGAATGTAGTGTTTAATTAATAACTGTGTAACAATCATGTATCATTATAAAAATGTGCATAATTTCTTCTCACAGCAAGGTTATCCTTAAGACCCGTTTCATGTTTCACTTATGCATTCTTGTAATTAATAATGCAAACCCTCTAGCTATGCAGTGCTGTGCTGATCTGTGTGCAGTTCACAAGCACTTAAATATTTGGAATATGATCCCGAAAGAGCTGTTGTGTTGCATTTAAATTCTTTATCTTATGCTGAGGTCTCTTGTGCTCCTTTATGATTTCATAAACCTGCCTGTGTTTAGGGCCCTTCCTGACCTTTACGATAAATCAAAATTTTGTGCAATTTGTAGTGTGTCACACAGGCATCTGGTCAAAGAAGAACAGAGTATGTGAGCCATTAACGAGGGAAGCATTAATAAAGCAGAGGTAAAATGTGACATAAGCGGCTTTTTCAATGGGCTGATTATCCGTTGGAATATGTCAGACTGTGACCTCTGAGTTGGCTAAGAGAACATCAGCATGTTCTCTCTGACCTGCAGGTGAATGTGAACATTTCTGCAGCTTTCTAAAAGGCTGTATCATCCACAGTGTGCCGTCGGTGCAGAAAATCCAGCAAAGAGGGGAAAATCTCTAATCTCTCTTTCTATACTGCTAGCTTGCGTCCTCTTTCATCTCCTGGAAATGAGCTTATGTGCATGCAGAGGATGAGGACCCACTAAGGGAATTGGGATGTTTCAATCTCAAACCATTTTCACTGATTCTCACAAAACGTGGGCTGAATTAATTGTTAGTAATGTCTCTCTCCGGGCAGACTGTGGCAAGGAGCACCACTCCCTCAGAAGTGCCTGAAGGCAGAAGTGAGTGAAGACTCAGAGTGAGCTCCGTCCTTCCCCTCAACTCAACCCCAGCTTTTGCAGCCTGGTGTCTGGATTTACTACTTAAATACTTACTGCTTTGTGGACTGAAGGCAAAACCCCCCTTCATCCACCAACGCCTGGAGCCTACAGTAAATGCAACCTCAAAATTGAGTTTTAGGTTCTTCAAGTTTGTACAACAGTTTGAAAACAGCTGTTGAATTTTCATAATAATTTAAAATGCAGATAAAAAACACACACAAGTTGCAAGCTGTGCAAAAGATGCCCCTGAGACAGTCTAGCGTGTCCAGCAATGTACACTGGGATGTATGACCAAGTGACTAGAATAGTTTACCAGAACATCTGGTATGTATTAGAAGTCCCCAAGTCCCATTGAGAAACACCACCAAAAGTAGTCTTGGGGTCACAGCCCCTGATCTTATGGTTGTATTACTACTGGGACCAGTTATACATATATGTGTGTGTGTGTTCACAGAGGCTGAAGGATTAGGATCTAGGATCTGTATGGAATCGTAAATTGAACAAAAGATTTTTCAAAAATGGTAACAAAGCATGGACATCGTCATACGATTTAGCTGTATGGTAATGTAAAATAACATTGAATTATTGTTCAGGTGATAAATTATTAAACCACAACAAAAGGACATTACTTTGAACATTAGTAAAAAGAACTGTCCTTCAATACAGCTCAGAAACACATATTTCACCATTGAAAAGTGATTATACCATATGTTGAGTCAGATATCTCCCCTCAACACAGAAATGTTCTACTGTGTTGATAAAGAGTGATTATATGGAGTAAAAGCCACAAGGGCAGTATGAAGGAGCTGAATTCCAAGTCACCTCAGCGTGTTTGCTTACCTTTGTGTGGTGCACCGAGAGTGAAGAGTCCAGTGTCCAGGGCATGGATGTATGAGTTGTTCTGCATCTCTATGGCAACTGTTCCAGTAATTTCCCCAAAGCCACTGATGGACCACCACCCACCTGGTGAGTAGAAAGACCCATGTCAACAGGTGTAATAACAGAGGGCATCACTGTGTGCTTTAAAGCCACAGTAACATTAAGATGCAATCTCCACTCAGAGGACAATTTTAGAGTAAGGTGTACTGATATAAAACATGTGCTATGTGTTTAGGGTTAGCATTAACAAAAATCTTGACTTAGAAACCTGCTCAGCTGATACCATGTTTACCTCAGTGCCACTGTATTTCAGGGTAGCAGATTACTTGTAGCTGGTGCTTCTAAACTCAGTGACAAACCATATGACCAAAAACTGTAATACAAAATTAGCACTATATGTTTGTTTTAGATGTAACAGAAAGTTGCTGCATCACTTTGTATCAATCAAAATGTAATTTATCTCTTCAAAAGGTGCAATCTGTGATCCAAACGTAGACACAGGAGTTGCCCTGCAGCCAAAACATCAAAACACTAAAATGGAATATGCTTTCACTGTCAAATTGATTAAGACGTCATACTAAAGATTTGTTCCAAATCACAACATATCTGTAATATCAGTTGGATATATATATACATATATGGATATATAATGGTGGTGCAGTGATTAGCACTGCTGCCTCACAGAAAGAAGGTTCAGTGTTTGTGCCCCGGTCCGAGCCCGGGTGTGTGGAGTTTGCATGCTTTCTCTGTGCCTGCGTGGGTTCTCTCTGGGTACTCTGGGTTCCTCCCACAGTCCGAAGACATGCATGTTAGGTTAACCTGTGACTCTAAATTGCCCGTAGGTGTGAATGTGAGTGTGAATGGTTATTTGTCTGTATATGTTGGCCATGCAATGGACTGGCGATCCATACAGGGTGTACCCCGCCTCTTGCACAATGTCAGCTGGGATAGGCTCCAGCCCCCCCGTGACCCTTAACGGATAAGTGGTATAGATAAGGGATGGATGGATAGGAAATGCTGGTTCTTTATCAATAGTCAATAATTTTTTTAACACTTTTGTGGTCAAAATGTCAATACCTTTTGTGAACAATGCTTAAGGAATTTTTTTGCAAATCTCTCACTAATTTTCAGCTATTATATTTGCAACAACAGCATACCTCACAATCCTCTTTATAAAAAAAAAAAAAGGACACTTTGCTCCCTCGTCCCTGACTATCTCAGCCAATTACATGCCAGTAAAAAATTCTCAGTTTAATGTTGATGGCAGATACCTTTAGTTTTTAGTTTTTACAAAACAGAAATACAGTAGATACATACCAACTATATCAGGTTTTTCTTCCTCATCTGATGCCTTTCTCTTCTTATCTTTGTGCTTCTTCTTTTTCCTGTGAAAGAAATGAAAAATGATTATGTCAAATAAAAAAGAATTTAATATGACTCAACATGGCCAAATGTTTACTTACGAAGGGAGACCTAAAAACAAAAATTTAGATTCTCACGCAGTAAAGGAAATTTCTGGAATAGTAAATGCATCTACAAGGCTATACAATCACTGAGTTATCCGCTATCATTTAGTTTCCAATATGAATGAAATCTCTAGGATGCTACAGAGCCTTCAAAAAGCAACAACTCTGGTGTTCTTACATCATCTTTGTCATGAAATGTAAGTCTTGAGCGAATGAAACCATGCTGATTTATTTGCTGTTGTTTGAGTGTCAGGTTGGGAGTGGTTTCATAATGTGGAGGTTGATGTTTGTGCTGCTGTTGGAGCTACTTCGAGACAGAAATAATCTTTTTTTCTCCACAACTGAGCAATGGGTGATATTATAGCTGTTAGCATTAGCAGCCGAGAAAGGTGTTAATGCGCTACCTTGTCTCAGACAACCGCTGGACAGTCAAATAAAAATCTCTTAACAATTACTGTACTAATAGTTGATTATAAGTTAAAAGGCCTAATCGCTAAATTAAAAATAGACATAGATGGGCTGTAAAGAAGTGTTCACCGCAACGTCCTCATTTTAGCCTGTGCTACTATCGCTTAAGCTAGCACAGGCTGCAGAGATCCACAAAGTTAGCCGTTAATGATTCTGTAGACGATAGCAATGAGTGCTGCTAAGTAAAATAAGAACTTACCCTTTGTTAAGACCTTTCAAAACCAATTTGGTTGATTTAACATGGGAATATTCCGCCATTTCTTCACCGAATCTAGTGCCTAACACAGCAAGTAAACACTGACACCACAAGTACGGTGGCTGGGGAAGTACAAAATGTTTATATTCGCCCTGAACAACCATACAGTGCCCTTTCATTGATTCTCTGTAATCCGCTCGCTTCACAAACCTGTAGTCTATGCGAATCACCAGCCTTTATTACCAGCCTACAATATATTTCTTACATCATTTAGATTCTAACACAATTTGTGTTATTGATATGATAATAATAATAATAATAATAATAATAATAATAATAATAATAATAATAATAATAACAACAACAATAATAATAACAATAATAATAATAATAATAATAATAAACAATTTCCATACTACACAGTTGATTTAACTTATAGAGAATAATCACCACTGTCATCAAACGTCATCTGCATTACACTAAACACATTTAGTCCTTCCTTCATATGTCAGATTTGATCATAGCACATCATAAATCATATGAGACACTCCCTTCTGTATCTTAGGCTCCAGGTCAAGGTCTGAAGAAGTGACATTTGTCTCTTCTTGCTTATTCCCACACACACGCGCGCGCACACACACACACACACACACACACACAATAGAAATGTTAAAGTTCTCCAAGTCAAACCCCTGAGACCCTTTCCTCAAATACAAAAATAGTCCCCCCAATCAACTGGTAAAGTAGGCAGGAGGGGGTGACCTCAAATGTTGTCCTCATATAACTCTTTATGCTAATGTTGCTTCATTAGACAGAAATGGCCCAATCAGGAGCCTGTGACAGGAGGTAATAAATCATTTGTGGACACTGTCAAGAAGTAAAATAAATTAGACAGTGGCCTGTGTTATCTGCTCACTGCAGTAAAACTCAGCTAGTAAGAACTCTATCATCCACCAGAAAAAGAGTCCAGTCTGGATAAAAACTGATGAAGGCTGCCCAAAACCAGGCAGACTCACCAATAATAACCCCAGCACAAAGTATGTCTTAACTGATGCAGGAGAGAAACTACAGTAATACCTCAGTGAGAGTCCCGGTGTTGCTGTGCTTGAAGAAAAAAAGTTTGAGTCAGAGTGTGGAAGATTAATCTGGTCAGAAAAGTCCGGGAAGCTTTAAAGAAGTTAGCCAGTGGGGTTTTGAGAAGTCATGAATCAACATTTTTCTACTGAAGTGTACTTGTACTCCCTCTGTCATTTCTCAAATTCTGTGATGCTTTGACAGCAATCCCTGTTGTTGATGGGATTAAACAGTCATAACTTGTACTGAGAGAGCTGAGTGGTTAAGCCCATAAGTACTTAAAGAGAGCTGAAGGAAGACAGTGTCAAGCAAAGTGGTAACACAGACAGTACCTGATACTTCAGGCCCTCAGTATAAAAGTAACAGCAAAAAGGACATGCTGTAGCAGCACCCCACCCCAGACTATACAGATACTGCTTTCTAATGCAGAACCTTTATAACTGATAGTACAATTAATTGTTGATAAATTATTTACATCTACATCTCTATGTCACTGACATTAGCCACATTAGCCTTTTTAATGTTCACTCTAATCCAATCATATCAGAGTTGTATTGTGTTCCTGATAATGCAAACCAATCATTTCCTACTGTTGCAAGTTCACTTTGGATTTAGCTGGTGTGGCTTTTACAATGAAGCAGGAGCAGGAAACACAATGTAAAGGTTGACACCAACAAAATGCCATCCCATAGCACTGAATGCTTCAAGCCATCAATTTAACAAAGATCCAAGGCAGGGATCTTATTGTTTAGGTATTAAAGGCTAAATAAATGTGACATCCTGAATTAGTTTCCAAGCAAAATTACATCTCAGAAAAGTAATATTTTGGCAAAAAATGAAAAACAGCCATTACTTATACCCCCCTCTCATATTTTTTATCACCTCACAGATACACCACAACATCAGCAGTAATACTTTGCCATCACAAAGAAAAGCTTGATGGAGTGACTGAAAATCCTCGTCACAACATGTAGGATGATACAGGTTCTGCAACAATACGACACCCAATCACAGTCTAACTGTTAGATCTGTCATCTGGTGAAGGATGAGTTAATTCAGGAACACTCCTATGTCCTTTGTGTCTTTCATGTCCTTGTTAAAGTGCCTTTTGTCTAACAAGTCTGCCTGCTCCATTAGCTGCCTTTCAGCTGTGAAAAAGCACATTTATCATCCTTATAGACACACTGTACAAAACCCACAACATAGCTGACAAGGAATTAACTCCTTCCTACTGAGGTGAAATCTTCTTCTTGTTTGTTTTCATTCCCAAATCTGCACATAAAAATAATAATAATAATGATAAAGGGTGAGGTTGCTAAAACAGACATATTTGCCAAGGATCTCTTACATTTCATTTGTAATGAACTGTGACCAAAACATTTACTGAACAGGACATTTTAGGTTGAGAAAAGTAACTGGTGCTTAACTGGTTCTGTCTGGTGGTTAAAATGTGTGAAGGTGACACTGTTTCAGAATTACTATAAACAATTTTCCTTTTACTCTTCATTAAATATATTGCGAATGCCAGTATCGTTTTATTTTATTTTATTTTTTTTAAAGCCAGTATCGGCTGATTTATTGGTCAGGCTCTAATTTCCAATGACTTTGGTAATCCCTGTCTTTTAATCTCACACCAGCAGGTAAAGGTTTCAAGTATTTATGGTTCCTAGACAGTGTCTCTCAAAGACTTTGGTGGCTACCTGACTTTTCCTCTTGTGTTACAATGAAATTTGGTACACACATTCATGTGCTTCAAGAGAAAAGTTGTATTTCTCCACTGCCTCAGCTATGCTTTGTGTTTAGTGGTAATTAAAAAGATTTTGTGCCACACTTGAGCATGTTAACACTGTCGATCTGAGCATGTTAGCATGTTGAAGTTAGTATTTTCCATATATAGTCTTACATAGCCAATGTTAAGACATATGCATAAAACAAACAATTATGCATAAAACAGCATATACACACACATAGGAATATTTGGTGTCAGGTGACTTCATATATTCAAACACAGAAAGACACAATGGGTAGTTTGAATTGGCCAGAGCACAATATTATTTTCGGAAATGTAACATTAAATATCTCCTATGTCGTTATTTTGTACAAGCTAATGACGTGTCTGATTTCAACACCCTTCTTTTGCCCTTTCTAATTACTTCTCTCGTAGACTTGTTTGTTGCACCCTCTCTCTTCCTGTCTCTCCTTCAGCTGGTTTTCTATTTTCATCCCTCTCCAAAAAACTTTTACCTATTAAGTCACTTCTGTCACCCCACTCCTCACCTCACCCCTGTCACCCCCACAGCCCCTGACCCCCCTCCTGTCTTACATCTGTCACATATAATCCTCCTCTGGGGATTTAGGTGATAGAAGGTTAAGTTGCTGACAGTGTGGAGCAGGTGTTTTTATAAGTGGCAGCGTGCTGTTACATTGCACTATGGCTGCACTCTCACTTTGTCAATGTCACCGCTCCTTCACGATGTGTTTCCTCGGCTTTCGTGGCGTGTGTTTGTACAGTCTGCTGGAGTTTTATGATGTGGACGACATCTGAGAGAGGGAGACAGATGAAGATGGATCAAGTAGCTCCATGCCCTCGGGCTTCCTAGTTAAAAATGGTGTAATGATGTAATTTCCTGACAGTGCCACTGGGGAGGACACTGAGATGTTGGACAGGTGGAGAATTTAAATGAATGGCCTATTTAAGCCACTTAGTCTTTGTAATGTGTGGTTATTTGCACTCTATATTTCACTAAATTGATGACAATATTTAGGTAAGATGTGAAATAAATCACAGTACATAAAGGTCTGTGAAAGAGCTTAATGAATAACAGTTAATTAATCATATTTATCATCCCTTAATGGCAGGTTTTTAATAATATCATGAAGGTTTCAGCAATGAATTCAGACTTCACTTGACAAAAATGACCTTGTCAAGTGATAATTTGGTGATGGAATATTACATCTCGGCTTGTGATTGAACGCAGAGAGAAGAGAAAGGCTCTTTGGAAAAGAAAGTGCCTAACATGCATATTTACCCCTGTATTATTAAATGACGGGCACAAAAACATTTATTAACAAAAGACACACAATTAAAAAGATTAACTTGAGAAGTGCAAGGAGAGCTATTTATCCTCAGATGAATAGAGTGCCTGCCTTAATACCTTTCATGGTGGACTGGACTGCAGTATTACTTGACTTCATGGAGCTCTGGGTCTGGAAATTGACTACAGTCTACAGTCATTTAGAGGTCTTATGGCAATTTCGCTGCAGGTTATGGAAGAGAGGAGTTCAGAGAATGGATAAACACCTGTGACATTTCCTTTCAGCTCTGTGTTCAAGGTAACAGTCTCCACTCTACCCTTTCCTCTACTCTCCTCTTGCTAGATTTTTAATGCTTCCTCTCAGTGCTAAATCTCTCTGTACTGAATCTTACATCACTAACATTCCACATTTTGCTTTTGACACACGGCTTAATTCAAAATGTAGATATTACATTCCTGGTATGATTGAATCACAGTTGACTGATATCTCATAACAAAATGTGATGTGAATCCACTTACATTTCCTCAGCATAAATAGACTAAATATTGCACTGTATAATAAATAAAGTAGAGTGTAATCAGAGTGTGTTAAAATTGGAAACACGTACTGTGGTGTGCCCTCTGCGAAGATGAAATTGCACAAAAACATAAACCATCATGCTATCACTGACCTCTTTCAAACATATGTTACTCATCAAGGTTATAGAGGAAATAAAAGATGTTGAAAACTTTTACAGCCTCTTACGGCCTGCTGCCCTTGAGGACTGTGTTCAGTGCCAGGTTTTATAAAAAGTACACTGGCTTCTGTCTAATTATAAACTCGCTGAAACCAGTTATTTTGTGAGCCACTGAAACTAAATTTTTTTTCAGTGAAGATTTTTTTTACGACTAGATATAGCATTGCAGGATTGTTGCAAGCATGTATTTTTCTGAGTTTAAAATGATGACCTGTATACATCTCCCTCTCTCTCTCTTGCTCTTTCTCTCTGTCCCATTGACAAGGGCTGTGGTATTTGCTCTGAGTGGTTAGCGCCTGTGGCTCTGCTCTGTTGGCTTACGCAGACTTGTTCTTGCTTCAGAGCATCCAAAATCCCTGCTTTCGCTCCTTCTGTCAACTCCACTCCCACCCTCCTCTCCTGTCTCTTCACTCTGTGCAACAGTCTTTTCAACCCCATCTTCACAGACCTTGAGATTGCCTTCTATCAGTTGAATGTTAAAAGAGACTAATTTATTATCCAGCCCGGGTCCCTCTGCAGCAGGGCCGAGGGAAGCGGTCGGGCTGCAAGAATGACTCATCGAGTCTTGCAGTTCTGCACACTGTCACTGGGTGGCAGTATTCACACACGGCTCTGTGCATGAAACATGAGCCACCTAGAACCCAGCATGACATGTTCCCCACTGATCACAATTTGCCAATGTGAATTTTCAGGCAGCATCCTATAATGAATCAAGATTAGATTTTTGAGTCATGCATTTATGTATGATTCAGAACAGAGCAGACATTCAGTGAGATTTTATTTTGCCTTGAGAACATGGTTCTTTCCACTAAGAGTCAACAAGAAGTGGATCTAATCCAAAAGAATATTCTAAAATGGCATTTATTCATTTTTAGATGGTGTGGAGTAGAATATGCTTCTAATTTTCTTTATTAACAGATTCTAAGAATCATTTACTGCTATCTTAAGTAGTGATATTGATGGTGTAGCACACAAGAGTTTAGCTGAGTGGTAGCAAACAAACAGCCTTATTTTCACACTCCATGGGTGGTGTGTTCTCTCCCCCTAATTATTCCACTGTTCTTCATAAACTAATTACACCCTTTTCTGTTTTGACTTAAATTTAACTGAGGGTTTTGTTGCACTTGAACATAACATAAATGCTGTTTCACATCAAACATTTCACCTCCAGTACCTAACCCCTCTGATGGTCTCCTCTGTCATCCGCCACTTTGCTCGTTGTGGCTGTGCAGCATCAAGTCAAAAAGCCTCTCAGAATGTGAGGGGAGTGGCTGAATAATTCACAGTCTTGTGTATTTTTAAACTCATCCTTGCATTTATAATGCAGAGAAATTTGAATCTTATGACACTGACACGCTGTTAATCTTTTAGTGTCTGCACATCTCTGTAGGCTTTTATCGGTGAATCACTGGCAGTTAACAAATACATGGGATGCACTCACACACAGACACACATGCACCCTCAACACACACATACTTCCGTACAAAGTGAGATTTGTAAGCCTGTTTTCATTTCCTTCTAAAGCTCCATGAGCACAGATGGCCTCTTGTTTTCCTCTCGTCTTTCTAGCAGAAAGGAGTTACTCAATTTGACATCACCTGCTTCAAACTGGCAGGAATCCATCAGCAGCTTTGAATCTGCTCCAAAAATGACCAGTGCAGAGAAAAAGGATATTTTTCATCATTGTTCATCCTAAACAATTCAAAAGATTTCAAGACACCGTGTCTCTTTAATTGAAGACACTGATCATTATGCAGTGTACTGTATACAGCACACAGTGGAGTGAGAAGAGATGGAATGAGGTGGGACATGAATCACCAGCTGGATCTGAACCAGGTATGAACCCACAGTCTCACAAGCATATGGTGATCATGCAATAATGAACTGTTGTCTGCTGCGCTCTCTGCAAGGTATTCTCCCTAACATATTGCAATGGGTCTGTTCATACCATGGTGGCATCAGCACTGCACAACACATTCACACACACACACACACACACACACACACACACACACACACACACACACACACACACACACACACACACTCCACTGCTCTCTGGGCAGTAAATGATTGTTTTCACAATTATACAAATATGGAACTTTCAACTCACACGATGAAGGCTTTTGTTTATCCATTTGATGAAATATTTATCAGGGAGAATAAAATGGAGTGGGAGTGAAATTCAGGTTTATAAGTGCACCAACATGTGGAGTTTTACTGAGCTAAATGAATTAAGGAAAATGTACTGCACCTTAATCATCCAAATACTGACAAATTCTGAACATACATATTTAGTATTTTTGGAGATCAGTTTATACTGACAATTTTTCTTCCTCTATAATATCCTCTTATGGCAACTAATACACAGTTATTGTAGATTATTTATTGCTATCAACACAGTAGGCCTGCTTTCTGAACAAAATCCACAAGATTACATCCCTGGGTGCTGATGAAAACCAGACTCGTATATCAAAATCAAAAAAGTGAATCGTGGCACACTGTGAGGCTGAATGCCAGTATCCTTCATAAATTCCTATTTATTATCTCTCAAGCGCAGCTGTGCGAACAACTGGTTTCATCACAGGCGATATGTGAGTGAATCCATTTGGTCGAAGTTAGGTTAAGATTGTAGTTAAAATTAAATATTAACTTTGAATTCAGGTTCAAGACGGGATGTAAACGCAGGCCTTCAGTGTTCAAACGCTCAATATCACATTATTTCCTGTATTGGTGCTAAATATTACCAGTGAATATAAGCTGGTGTTGCAAATTAGTTGCATATTAATGGAATTTATGAGATTGGGTTGGTATGAGAGGGATTCAAGTTGCTGTAAAAGGGAAATAAAGGGACCTGTGGTGCAACCTGTGCATCCAGTTTTGCTTATTTGTTTTCAGTGCATTATATAAATAACTTAACGTTTTATTTATGAAGTATACTATATAAATAAACCTTCCAAACCATGCCTTTCTTTATAGACTGTGGCTTTAAACATGAATGATGCCTGGTGAACTCAGTGGTTAAACCGAGACCACTGTGTGTTTGTTAAAGAGTACTGAAGTATTGATGAGAGTGGGCAATTTCGTGTTGTTCCTTGCAATCAGACATACTGCTGTTAGAAAATAATCAGCTCTGCTGGCACAGTTCAAGTGGAAAATCAATGCAGAATTCCTCACAGATTTTTTGAACTTATTAACCACCATTTTCCATGCAAATAGATGAGGTACACACAATGATAATGACTCAAATCATTGTGAAAATACAATATTACTTTTTGTTGTTATTGGAACCACTTGGCACGCTTGAATACTTGAAATAATATTTAGAAAACCATGGAGTGTGTAGTTCCACCACATATTTCTATGCTTATATCAACACCACACATACTTAAAAGATAAAATAAATTGAAGTCTGCTACAGTGTGTTTAGCTATATGCTACATTATCTTTAAATACAGAGCTGACTTGCTGGTACTGTATTGGCAACCAGTCTTTTTCTTCTTGTCCCATCCTAATCCCATAGAAATTGTGTTAGGATTATGCACAAAAGGCGCTTTTTAGACACAGATTTGCATGTTTGGATTAGTAAAGCCTTGTAATGGAGGCTTGCAGAAAGCCACCATCTTGTTCTGACACACATTAAACCGACGCATGGTTGCTTTTGCTTTTAACCACCAGATATTACTCATCTGTCTGTCTGCCAGCTCAGATAATTTCTTGCTAGGAGAAATTTGTTCTGTTGCTTATAAATGTAGGAAGCAGAGGGAATAGTCTCCCCCCCTTTTTTAATTATCAACCTCAGTAGCCAATCTCCTTGCCTCTACAGTGTCTTCTGAACAACAGCCACTAGATCAAATACACTCATTTGCATTTGAGGCGTTGAGAAAATTGAGTGAGTGAAGCACAGTACTCTGTATGCCTGTACCCCATAGTGACACCCGGCCAGATTTTAATACATCTGAAACATAATTTACATGAATATATGGAAGAAAATACAACGTATGATGATAATTTCAACTTTGGTGTTAAAATCCACTCCTTGAGATCTTACACTGGCTGTTTACTTGAAATACTTGCTAGAGGAAAGGCAGGTGTCCTCCGGGACATTACATTTAAGAACATTTTTGCTCATCCACTGGAAGGCACAGCTGTGAGCTTGTGAAAGTCACAGATGTCAATAACACCAAAGTTAAAGTTACAAGATTTTCTCATTGCTATCTCTCTCTTGTCTCCTCTATCTGTCAATACATTTCACCTTTATTTCATCAGGAAAATCAACATGATGTGCTAATTAGCAAACTAGATGCCTGAATCAAACAGTGCAGGGCACACACTGTACCTACAGTGGATGTAACCAGGAGTTAATAATGTGAGAGAATGTGAGCCATGTTCCTGTTTATTATATCTAGTGTGGGTGAGAAATGATTATTTGTTTGATATATATAAATGTCCAGTCTAAAGAAATCTATGTCTCATGTTCTGAGTTTCACACAGTATTATTAGTGAGGACAATACTTGGTGAAAAACACTTAGTAGAGCTCTTTAAACATAAACTCCTTCACCTCACCTCCTGGTAATGTCCTGTGTGTCCTTATGTCATACTTGGTCAAAACTGCAAAGGTTGATATCTGATGCAATTGTGGGTAACTGGAGATGCTGAACACTCATTACTATTGTGTGAAACAATTGCAGTACGTCTATATGAAAACTGACCAATCACTGAGAAGGGACAGATTAAATTTGCAAACTAAACTCTGCCTCTGATTTAAAGCTGCATTTATCTACTTTTTGCCACATCTGGACAGAAGAACAGGCTGAAAACACTGACATTTTAGCTTGTTAATGGTGGCAAAATTTTCAATGGGATGTGATGAGTATGCCCACGTAATGCAACACCACATCCTGCAGCAAATTGGCAAATCTAAGTCCAATATTCACTCTCCTTTTAGCTCTGCTTTGGCCTCCCATCAGCTCTTTGCAAAAAAAAAAATAAAAAAAAAAAAAAAGAAAAGTGCTGGGCAGGTAGCCTATGGCACAGCAGGTTTATCAAAACAGCTGCCCACTGCTGCTGGAAATGAGGTCACATATATAATGGTGAGACTGAACCAAAACATTCAACTTGTTGGTCATAAAATCAAAAAGTGAGCTGTTATAGCTGAGATGCTATAACACTTTGTAGGTCTGAGGGCCACTGCAGAGTGTGGGCAATAATTTTCTATGGGTTTGTCACTATGACTATGAATGCTACACATAGTCATTTGATTAATTGTTGATATAAAAACATTGATTCAAGTATGGTGTGCTGATTATATAGCACTGTTCTATATATATATATATATATATATATATATAGATCAGTGCTTCTTTAAAGACTAGTTTTATTTGGATCAGGTCTTTATAGCTTTCAAACTAATGAACACATAAGTGGTGGTTCTTATTTGCCTCCGGAATGAAAAACTGCAGTATAGAAATGACCATAAGATGAGTTTCTGAACTGTGAGAGACTTGCAATCCAAATGTAGTTTGGATGTGTAACTCCTATCATGGTTCACAGCATCTTGATGTTTACCAGACACAGTACATTTGTATTCATCACAGTACAGCAAATACAGTAATGGTTGTGGAATTTAATAACAGCGGTACTGCATTTAACACCATAAATGTGAATAATGTGACTTGCCATAATGTTGTTAAAGAGAGATAAATAACCAGCATCTTTAATATACGATCATGACCCATATTCAACATGAAATATTAATGAACACTTTGGTAAAATATTATAAATATGCAATGATATATGGGATGGTATTTTGGACCTGGACACACACACACACACACACACACACACACACACACACACACACACACACACTTGTATTTCAGCATGAATTCGCTGCTATTAGCACTCCTATTACTAGCACAAAATAAACAGGCACATATTACAGAGCAAACAAAACGAATGAAAATGAAATGAGCTCTGAGTTTTCCTCCAAGCGATTAACCTTCCCGTCACACAGGTGGTGTGATATTACCATACGGGCTTGTCATTTTGCCACCATTCAGAACAATGGAAAACATAAGCTTATTAAATGAGAAGGAGTGGAGTCACATGGGAGGAAGTGTGCAGATCCATATGGCTCTGTTTACACAAATCACTTCAGCAGCATGGTGTCATTACATCACCAGTGTCATGACACTTTAAAGGTTATCTTGGTTGAGACAGCCTTACTCGTCATACCTTAAGTCTTTTGCCTGTCACTGTGTTTACAGGTAAATGCTGGTCAAATTAGTTCATCAACTTACTTGCCTAACCCTAACCTTAATCACTGATCCAAAAATCAGCTTTATCTCAACCAGAGACATGGCTTTTTCCCCACTTGCACTGTTTAACTCCCTGTCCCATTCATCAGATATCTTGACTTCCCCCTGACTTCCACCCCCTAGCAACAGCACCCTGCGTTATTGTAGACAAATCAATGCAAGCCTCCCAGCTTTCAAACATACACAGTCATGAATATTCTCATCAGGTCCGGACCAGTGGCCGGTCAGGACCTTGCTCAGAGGACACCCAGGGGGCTACGGTGGAGCCAATCAAGTCTTGGCATGAGGGTCACTAGTGATTATGATGCAGGTCATATTTTTCATTACCATCCACTGAGGCGAGGTAGTATGACATGGGCCACAGGTTGGTTACTCACTCCTTACAGTTTCTGCTGTATTTAAAAAGAAAGATTTCACTATGTAGTGTAGTGTAGCAGAGCTCACATTAAAATGAAATGGGTCATGCTGGACAACTGAGATGCTTTTGCAGCATATGTGATTTTGAACCACATTTCTTAACACTATCAGACCTAAAAAGCAGAGGAGTCACAACTGAAAATAAATGAGTACAGTTTTTTTTTTATTGCTAAGCTAAGCTAACCAGTTGCTGGTTGTAGCTTTATCTGTATCTTTTCACCATGTCCTCTTTGCTGGTTGCCTGGCAACCCCACTGTGCATAACATAACTTCAGGAAGTCACTTCACTCAGAGAAATCATTATAGAACATGATGCCCTAAAACCACAATTTGTTTTACACTACTATTTGTGCACAGATTAAAGCCAGGTTGTTGCTTGGATGGGGGTTTGACCCCCCAGCTGCTCCTGACCACATGTCAAATTTTCCCTGAGCAAGACACAAAACCCAAAATCCTCCTGATGGTTAGGCCAGTGCCTAAAGCAGTGCCTAGTGCATGGTAGCTTGCTGCCTCTGGTGTGTGTGTGAATAGGTGACTGAGTGGCAAAAAGTACTTTTGGATTAGCGTATTTCCCAAATCATTCCTTTAAAAACATCAGAGCTCAGTCAGTCAGCCTGAATCACTCTCTGATTCACCTCAGTTACTTACTGATTTTTAAACTCGATCTTGGGATCAAATGTCTCGGAGGGCAGAGAAAGATTTCCTCAGTCTCTCTAAATGTATTTTAGTAAATCCATTTACTGTTTGTCTCCACCTCTGTTGCCCATTAGCAAGCACACAAAATGGCTCATTTATCATCTGTGAATGAATTAGCAACCAGGCTCCAGATGTCCTCTGCCGGCTTGTGTCTTCTGTGTCTCCCTGGATCTGTCTTGTCTTGTCTCCCACCTGTCTCTCTTGAACCCTCTCAGTATGCTGATGGTGCCACTCTGATTGGCAAGGCATTAGACAGACACAGATGAGAGATGAGAGAGGGAAGGAAGAAGAGGAGGGAACGGTGACAGTGAGAGTAAGTAAAGAGGACAGAGATAAACTATAAATGTGTTTGTAGTAAAGCACCAGAGAGAAATGGTTGAGGACAGAGGGGGCTGAGAGACACAGAGCCAGAGAGAGGAAGAGAAGAAAGTTTTACATAAGTAAGTGAAAGCGCATGTGCACTCAAGTGTGTATGAAATATTTCCCCTGCCCTCTCCATCACTTGGTATTATCCCTCAAAGAGCCAGTTAGACTCAAGCCAGTGTTTTATCAACATGAAACAGTGCTGCAGCTTCCTTTTGAAGATGTGATGAACATGCAGGTGCAAAGCCAAACACCCAGAGTAAGGTCAAAGACAGAGGTCACTGTGTCCACTCCTTTGCCTGAATTTAAACCAGTGCTGAGCCTCTGAAGCCATAGCTTAAGGAAAATAATCCTACAAAAAAGCATGCATTTGCACTTAGATACAACTTTCATTTCTTCAATATTACTTTATACAAAAAGTAGTGAGTAGCAAGTAATTTTTAAAATCGGATTGGATCGATTTGGATTAAAGTTGCGTTGATACATTTTTGGCCACTGGGGGCAGAAAAATGTTGGGACAAGCTGACAGACACGTCCCTCAAACCATTCTCCACTGCTTGTCTATGTGTTTCAGTGGCAACAAGCGAAGCAAGGTAGCTCAGACGTCCTTCCTCCCCAACCATGTCCTCCTGCTCCTCTGGGAGTATCCCGAGGTGTTCCAGTGCCTGATGAGAAATATAATCCCTCCAGTGTGTGTGTGTTTCTGGGCCTGCCGGAGGTCTCTTCCCAGATGGACATGCCTGGAAAACCTCTAAAGGGCAGCGTCCTGGAGGCAGCCTTATCAGATGCCTGAACCACCTCAGCTGGCTCCTTTCCACATGAAGGAGCAGTGGTTCCACTCCAAGCTCCTTCTTGATGTCTGAGCTCCGTACCATGTCTCTAAAGACACAGCTACTTTCAAATGTATGGCTAACATGTTAGCATATAATTGCAGACTTACACAGTTCATCCTGCTCACAGAGAGCAACATTATTATTCCTCTGGAGATGTGTGTCTAGCTAGCTGCTGAATGTATAAGTGTCACTGTTCTTTTAGCTGTGATCTTTGATCTCCGCCTATGCCTGAGAAAAATGTGTGTTTGACTTTCTTGACCTGCAAGTCAGTAACTTTGTCTGTCTTCTGTTTGTGCTGAGCAGGTATTATAAAGTTGGTTATCTGCTCTGCTTTTCTTTTGGAAACAGGTGCCTATGAGGTTTGACTGCTGCCTTGTTTACTGTTTTGGATCTCTTTCCCATCTACAGCTTGTTATAAATTTCACTACTGGGGATTTTAACAGTGAAGAAAGAAACAACATCTTATTTCAATGATCCTTACATTCCCAATACGCTTCTGATTTCTTTAAAATTTATTGATAACTTTTAAAGCTCTTGTGGGACTTGCATCGAGTTATATTGCTGAGCTGTTAACCCATGTTTCGCCTCACCCCATCCCCTGAGATCCATAAAATGTTTTTCTACTTGCCATTCGAAGGCTTGCGATTTAGAAACAAAGTGCTTTGGTGATTTTCTTTTGCAGGGCTCCTAGACTCTTAGAAAAGTTTTACAAATGTGCTTTAAACAGATTATTTTAGCTGAGTTTATCTAACTTTACCTGATGCTCTTGAAGTTTATTATCTTTATCTGTGATCTTTGTTCTTTTTTTTGTGCTTGTGAGCTTGCTTTGAAAGTTGCTACATAATGCAAATAAAATCTGTTGTTATTATTACCATTTATTATTATTTGTCAGAACAACTGATACTGAATGTTATAGAAAATGTGATGACAGTAAAATCAAAAGAATAAACCAAAAGAGACTAAAAAGCTCCACAGATTTGGTCACAGTTTGTCACACTTTTACTAAACTTACTGAAAATACTGATTGATGTATTTTCTCTGTGATGTGAGATGACTTGACAGTGTGTGGACAGTTAAAAAAATGCTGTGTGCAAAAGAAATAAGGGTGTATGAGGGAAAAGAACATGAATTTGAATCTACATCTGAGCATGCAGTATACTACACTGAGCACTGTGCAATGTGCACTAGAATGTAAAATGATTCAAAATTGTACCATTTTACAGTAATTGCATTAATTTTAAATGCAGGGTATTTGATAGAGGATAGATAGACTATGTTGCAACAAAAGTGAGTACACCTATGATCTCTGATTAAGGCTGTTTACAAGATTGTAAAAGAAGCTGTGAACACCAGAACTTTTTCCACACTGCAAAAACCACACAAGAATTTTTAAAGAAGAAGAAAGCGAGAACTATGACCTGACCAAATATGTCCCCAGACTTGAATCCGGACAGAACACCTTTGGAGTATTTGAAGGTAGAGCAACAAAAGCCCTCCAGCAAAAAACTGCTGAAAAGAATCATCTGTGAAGAATGACAGAACATCTTTCCACACATTTGTACAGTACTGGTATCATCTCTGCCCAGGGGGATCAAATCTGTCACCAAAAATAAAGGTGGACAAACAGAAGTATTGTATAAAAGAATTGAACCTCAGTGACTGAAGGGTGTACTGATTTTTATTGGAGTTGGTTCTTCAATATGGACCATTATTATGGCTTGATTAGGGAAACTTTTGGCTAAAAAATATAGTGGTAATAAATTGACAGGATATGTTATTTGTTAATTTTAGTAATATTGTTTAGGGATTTACTTAGTTTTCTTGTATGTGATAGCTATCACTTAGTAAAAACACTGAGGTTCTGTCAGATTACCTTCTCCCACACACAGACACATAAACATGTACTTGAACACACTCTACAGTCAAAGAGAAAAAACTATGTGTTGTAGGTACAGCCATCAGGGAACAACACTAACTGAACAAGCACTTCATTTTGAGTGTTCCCTGGAGAGTGAATAAGCCTCTGGTGTTGTTGAGAGATGCAACATAATTGATGATTGCTAGCGGTTTGCCACTGTGCCTGGTAATGCGACTGTACCTGTATCAAAATGCTATGACAATCGACTCCCTGCAGAGAAAGGCCACTCAGTATTTCTGTCAACAAAACAAAAGCTCTGTTTGTTATTTTCGTTCTTGCTGCCTGAAAATAACAAGGAGAATATTCCTTACTTTTTTTTTTCTCTCAAACCCCTGCTCTAGATAGAAAAGAATATGACAATAGGGGATACTGAGCTGGTTAACAGACTATGACAGTGTTGCTTTAGTGACGTGTGAGTGACATTAGAGAGGAGGCGAGTGTGTAGGTGTAAAATTCAATCACGCTTTGAATCTGGTATGCAGAACAATCCTACAGCAGAGTGAATAATTCTAACTCTTTGATGAGGCCAAATCATCTGAAGACTTTTGCTCTGCTGGGTGCGAGGAGATGCTAAAGAGAACCAGAGCTGAAGAAGAAAGACGAGGAATCGTTTCTGAGTGTGGGAGAGGAAGAGCGTGGAGGTGACAGGGGCGAGCACTGCCTATAGTGGGTTATATACGTGGGTACGTGTGAAAGTTTGTCTTTGTATTTTTCCATAACATCTGTTAATACAGGCTAACAAGCCCAGTGCACAGAGGGAATCAACCAGCCCGTCAGAGCTGTGCACAGAGTCTTAAAATAACTGGATAGCACATAAAAAAAACATCCATTGTGGGTCATTATTTGATCACACAGTCCATCTACTCATGCTTTGTAGATGGGCTGGATGATAAAATAATAATAATTCAGTCCATCCACAGAAAATGAGTGAGAGGAAGACAATAAGGTACAAAGAAATACTTGAAGCATTGGATGATTTTCTGAATTTCAGGAGCCTGCAGAGTTCAGTCTCACACAGAGCGGATGAGTGTTTCTTCCACTTAAATGTTATATGCTTGGTCCGTTTATATATTTCACATTCCGCTAAGATCTTTCTGTGGGTAGAAAAAAA
>NW_026117151.1:0-16105 GCF_001640805.2 Lates calcarifer | reverse complement strand
AAGTCAAACCCCTGAGACCCTTTCCTCAAATACAAAAATAGTCCCCCAATCAACTGGTAAAGTAGGCAGGAGGGGGTGACCTCAAATGTTGTCCTCATATAACTCTTTATGCTAATGTTGCTTCATTAGACAGAAATGGCCCAATCAGGAGCCTGTGACAGGAGGTAATAAATCATTTGTGGACACTGTCAAGAAGTAAAATAAATTAGACAGTGGCCTGTGTTATCTGCTCACTGCAGTAAAACTCAGCTAGTAAGAACTCTATCATCCACCAGAAAAAGAGTCCAGTCTGGATAAAAACTGATGAAGGCTGCCCAAAACCAGGCAGACTCACCAATAATAACCCCAGCACAAAGTATGTCTTAACTGATGCAGGAGAGAAACTACAGTAATACCTCAGTGAGAGTCCCGGTGTTGCTGTGCTTGAAGAAAAAAAGTTTGAGTCAGAGTGTGGAAGATTAATCTGGTCAGAAAAGTCCGGGAAGCTTTAAAGAAGTTAGCCAGTGGGGTTTTGAGAAGTCATGAATCAACATTTTTCTACTGAAGTGTACTTGTACTCCCTCTGTCATTTCTCAAATTCTGTGATGCTTTGACAGCAATCCCTGTTGTTGATGGGATTAAACAGTCATAACTTGTACTGAGAGAGCTGAGTGGTTAAGCCCATAAGTACTTAAAGAGAGCTGAAGGAAGACAGTGTCAAGCAAAGTGGTAACACAGACAGTACCTGATACTTCAGGCCCTCAGTATAAAAGTAACAGCAAAAAGGACATGCTGTAGCAGCACCCCACCCCAGACTATACAGATACTGCTTTCTAATGCAGAACCTTTATAACTGATAGTACAATTAATTGTTGATAAATTATTTACATCTACATCTCTATGTCACTGACATTAGCCACATTAGCCTTTTTAATGTTCACTCTAATCCAATCATATCAGAGTTGTATTGTGTTCCTGATAATGCAAACCAATCATTTCCTACTGTTGCAAGTTCACTTTGGATTTAGCTGGTGTGGCTTTTACAATGAAGCAGGAGCAGGAAACACAATGTAAAGGTTGACACCAACAAAATGCCATCCCATAGCACTGAATGCTTCAAGCCATCAATTTAACAAAGATCCAAGGCAGGGATCTTATTGTTTAGGTATTAAAGGCTAAATAAATGTGACATCCTGAATTAGTTTCCAAGCAAAATTACATCTCAGAAAAGTAATATTTTGGCAAAAAATGAAAAACAGCCATTACTTATACCCCCCTCTCATATTTTTTATCACCTCACAGATACACCACAACATCAGCAGTAATACTTTGCCATCACAAAGAAAAGCTTGATGGAGTGACTGAAAATCCTCGTCACAACATGTAGGATGATACAGGTTCTGCAACAATACGACACCCAATCACAGTCTAACTGTTAGATCTGTCATCTGGTGAAGGATGAGTTAATTCAGGAACACTCCTATGTCCTTTGTGTCTTTCATGTCCTTGTTAAAGTGCCTTTTGTCTAACAAGTCTGCTGCTCCATTAGCTGCCTTTCAGCTGTGAAAAAGCACATTTATCATCCTTATAGACACACTGTACAAAACCCACAACATAGCTGACAAGGAATTAACTCCTTCCTACTGAGGTGAAATCTTCTTCTTGTTTGTTTTCATTCCCAAATCTGCACATAAAAATAATAATAATAATGATAAAGGGTGAGGTTGCTAAAACAGACATATTTGCCAAGGATCTCTTACATTTCATTTGTAATGAACTGTGACCAAAACATTTACTGAACAGGACATTTTAGGTTGAGAAAAGTAACTGGTGCTTAACTGGTTCTGTCTGGTGGTTAAAATGTGTGAAGGTGACACTGTTTCAGAATTACTATAAACAATTTTCCTTTTACTCTTCATTAAATATATTGCGAATGCCAGTATCGTTTTATTTTATTTTATTTTTTTAAAGCCAGTATCGGCTGATTTATTGGTCAGGCTCTAATTTCCAATGACTTTGGTAATCCCTGTCTTTTAATCTCACACCAGCAGGTAAAGGTTTCAAGTATTTATGGTTCCTAGACAGTGTCTCTCAAAGACTTTGGTGGCTACCTGACTTTTCCTCTTGTGTTACAATGAAATTTGGTACACACATTCATGTGCTTCAAGAGAAAAGTTGTATTTCTCCACTGCCTCAGCTATGCTTTGTGTTTAGTGGTAATTAAAAAGATTTTGTGCCACACTTGAGCATGTTAACACTGTCGATCTGAGCATGTTAGCATGTTGAAGTTAGTATTTTCCATATATAGTCTTACATAGCCAATGTTAAGACATATGCATAAAACAAACAATTATGCATAAAACAGCATATACACACACATAGGAATATTTGGTGTCAGGTGACTTCATATATTCAAACACAGAAAGACACAATGGGTAGTTTGAATTGGCCAGAGCACAATATTATTTTCGGAAATGTAACATTAAATATCTCCTATGTCGTTATTTTGTACAAGCTAATGACGTGTCTGATTTCAACACCCTTCTTTTGCCCTTTCTAATTACTTCTCTCGTAGACTTGTTTGTTGCACCCTCTCTCTTCCTGTCTCTCCTTCAGCTGGTTTTCTATTTTCATCCCTCTCCAAAAAACTTTTACCTATTAAGTCACTTCTGTCACCCCACTCCTCACCTCACCCCTGTCACCCCCACAGCCCCTGACCCCCTCCTGTCTTACATCTGTCACATATAATCCTCCTCTGGGGATTTAGGTGATAGAAGGTTAAGTTGCTGACAGTGTGGAGCAGGTGTTTTTATAAGTGGCAGCGTGCTGTTACATTGCACTATGGCTGCACTCTCACTTTGTCAATGTCACCGCTCCTTCACGATGTGTTTCCTCGGCTTTCGTGGCGTGTGTTTGTACAGTCTGCTGGAGTTTTATGATGTGGACGACATCTGAGAGAGGGAGACAGATGAAGATGGATCAAGTAGCTCCATGCCCTCGGGCTTCCTAGTTAAAAATGGTGTAATGATGTAATTTCCTGACAGTGCCACTGGGGAGGACACTGAGATGTTGGACAGGTGGAGAATTTAAATGAATGGCCTATTTAAGCCACTTAGTCTTTGTAATGTGTGGTTATTTGCACTCTATATTTCACTAAATTGATGACAATATTTAGGTAAGATGTGAAATAAATCACAGTACATAAAGGTCTGTGAAAGAGCTTAATGAATAACAGTTAATTAATCATATTTATCATCCCTTAATGGCAGGTTTTTAATAATATCATGAAGGTTTCAGCAATGAATTCAGACTTCACTTGACAAAAATGACCTTGTCAAGTGATAATTTGGTGATGGAATATTACATCTCGGCTTGTGATTGAACGCAGAGAGAAGAGAAAGGCTCTTTGGAAAAGAAAGTGCCTAACATGCATATTTACCCCTGTATTATTAAATGACGGGCACAAAAACATTTATTAACAAAAGACACACAATTAAAAAGATTAACTTGAGAAGTGCAAGGAGAGCTATTTATCCTCAGATGAATAGAGTGCCTGCCTTAATACCTTTCATGGTGGACTGGACTGCAGTATTACTTGACTTCATGGAGCTCTGGGTCTGGAAATTGACTACAGTCTACAGTCATTTAGAGGTCTTATGGCAATTTCGCTGCAGGTTATGGAAGAGAGGAGTTCAGAGAATGGATAAACACCTGTGACATTTCCTTTCAGCTCTGTGTTCAAGGTAACAGTCTCCACTCTACCCTTTCCTCTACTCTCCTCTTGCTAGATTTTTAATGCTTCCTCTCAGTGCTAAATCTCTCTGTACTGAATCTTACATCACTAACATTCCACATTTTGCTTTTGACACACGGCTTAATTCAAAATGTAGATATTACATTCCTGGTATGATTGAATCACAGTTGACTGATATCTCATAACAAAATGTGATGTGAATCCACTTACATTTCCTCAGCATAAATAGACTAAATATTGCACTGTATAATAAATAAAGTAGAGTGTAATCAGAGTGTGTTAAAATTGGAAACACGTACTGTGGTGTGCCCTCTGCGAAGATGAAATTGCACAAAAACATAAACCATCATGCTATCACTGACCTCTTTCAAACATATGTTACTCATCAAGGTTATAGAGGAAATAAAAGATGTTGAAAACTTTTACAGCCTCTTACGGCCTGCTGCCCTTGAGGACTGTGTTCAGTGCCAGGTTTTATAAAAAGTACACTGGCTTCTGTCTAATTATAAACTCGCTGAAACCAGTTATTTTGTGAGCCACTGAAACTAAATTTTTTTTCAGTGAAGATTTTTTTACGACTAGATATAGCATTGCAGGATTGTTGCAAGCATGTATTTTTCTGAGTTTAAAATGATGACCTGTATACATCTCCCTCTCTCTCTCTTGCTCTTTCTCTCTGTCCCATTGACAAGGGCTGTGGTATTTGCTCTGAGTGGTTAGCGCCTGTGGCTCTGCTCTGTTGGCTTACGCAGACTTGTTCTTGCTTCAGAGCATCCAAAATCCCTGCTTTCGCTCCTTCTGTCAACTCCACTCCCACCCTCCTCTCCTGTCTCTTCACTCTGTGCAACAGTCTTTTCAACCCCATCTTCACAGACCTTGAGATTGCCTTCTATCAGTTGAATGTTAAAAGAGACTAATTTATTATCCAGCCCGGGTCCCTCTGCAGCAGGGCCGAGGGAAGCGGTCGGCTGCAAAGAATGACTCATCGAGTCTTGCAGTTCTGCACACTGTCACTGGGGTGGCAGTATTCACACACGGCTCTGTGCATTGAAACATGAGCCACCTAGAACCCAGCATGACATGTTCCCCACTGATCACAATTTGCCAATGTGAATTTTCAGGCAGCATCCTATAATGAATCAAGATTAGATTTTTGAGTCATGCATTTATGTATGATTCAGAACAGAGCAGACATTCAGTGAGATTTTATTTTGCCTTGAGAACATGGTTCTTTCCACTAAGAGTCAACAAGAAGTGATCTAATCCAAAAGAATATTCTAAAATGGCATTTATTCATTTTTAGATGGTGTGGAGTAGAATATGCTTCTAATTTCTTTATTAACAGATTCTAAGAATCATTTACTGCTATCTTAAGTAGTGATATTGATGGTGTAGGCACACAAGAGTTTAGCTGAGTGGTAGCAAACAAACAGCCTTATTTTCACACTCCATGGGTGGTGTGTTCTCTCCCCCTAATTATTCCACTGTCTTCATAAACTAATTACACCCTTTTCTGTTTTGACTTAAATTTAACTGAGGGTTTTGTTGCACTTGAACATAACATAAATGCTGTTTCACATCAAACATTTCACCTCCAGTACCTAACCCCTCTGATGGTCTCCTCTGTCATCCGCCACTTTGCTCGTTGTGGCTGTGCAGCATCAAGTCAAAAAGCCTCTCAGAATGTGAGGGGAGTGGCTGAATAATTCACAGTCTTGTGTATTTTTAAACTCATCCTTGCATTTATAATGCAGAGAAATTTGAATCTTATGACACTGACACGCTGTTAATCTTTTAGTGTCTGCACATCTCTGTAGGCTTTTATCGGTGAATCACTGGCAGTTAACAAATACATGGGATGCACTCACACACAGACACACATGCACCCTCAAACACACACATACTTCCGTACAAAGTGAGATTTGTAAGCCTGTTTTCATTTCCTTCTAAAGCTCCATGAGCACAGATGGCCTCTTGTTTTCCTCTCGTCTTTCTAGCAGAAAGGAGTTACTCAATTTGACATCACCTGCTTCAAACTGGCAGGAATCCATCAGCAGCTTTGAATCTGCTCCAAAAATGACCAGTGCAGGAGAAAAAGGATATTTTTCATCATTGTTCATCCTAAACAATTCAAAAGATTTCAAGACACCGTGTCTCTTTAATTGAAGACACTGATCATTATGCAGTGTACTGTATACAGCACACAGTGGAGTGAGAAGAGATGGAATGAGGTGGGACATGAATCACCAGCTGGATCTGAACCAGGTATGAACCCACAGTCTCACAAGCATATGGTGATCATGCAATAATGAACTGTTGTCTGCTGCGCTCTCTGCAAAGGTATTCTCCCTAACATATTGCAATGGGTCTGTTCATACCATGGTGGCATCAGCACTGCACAACACATTCACACACACACACACACACACACACACACACACACACACACAACACCACACACACACACCACACACACACACTCCACTGCTCTCTGGGCAGTAAATGATTGTTTTCACAATTATACAAATATGGAACTTTCAACTCACACGATGAAGGCTTTTGTTTATCCATTTGATGAAATATTTATCAGGGAGAATAAAATGGAGTGGGAGTGAAATTCAGGTTTATAAGTGCACCAACATATGGAGTTTTACTGATCTAAATGAATTAAGGAAAATGTACTGCACCTTAATCATCCAAATACTGACAAATTCTGAACATACATATTTAGTATTTTTGGAGATCAGTTTATACTGACAATTTTTCTTCCTCTATAATATCCTCTTATGGCAACTAATACACAGTTATTGTAGATTATTTATTGCTATCAACACAGTAGGCCTGCTTTCTGAACAAAATCCATAAGATTACATCCCTGGGTGCTGATGAAAACCAGACTCGTATATCAAAATCAAAAAAGTGAATCGTGGCACACTGTGAGGCTGAATGCCAGTATCCTTCATAAATTCCTATTTATTATCTCTCAAGCGCAGCTGTGCGAACAACTGGTTTCATCACAGGCGATATGTGAGTGAATCCATTTGGTCGAAGTTAGGTTAAGATTGTAGTTAAAATTAAATATTAACTTTGAATTCAGGTTCAAGACAGGATGTAAACGCAGGCCTTCAGTGTTCAAACGCTCAATATCACATTATTTCCTGTATTGGTGCTAAATATTACCAGTGAATATAAGCTGGTGTTGCAAATTAGTTGCATATTAATGGAATTTATGAGATTGGGTTGGTATGAGAGGGATTCAAGTTGCTGTAAAAGGGAAATAAAGGGACCTGTGGTGCAACCTGTGCATCCAGTTTTGCTTATTTGTTTTCAGTGCATTATATAAATAACTTAACGTTTTATTTATGAAGTATACTATATAAATAAACCTTCCAAACCATGCCTTTCTTTATAGACTGTGGCTTTAAACATGAATGATGCCTGGTGAACTCAGTGGTTAAACCGAGACCACTGTGTGTTTGTTAAAGAGTACTGAAGTATTGATGAGAGTGGGCAATTTCGTGTTGTTCCTTGCAATCAGACATACTGCTGTTAGAAAATAATCAGCTCTGCTGGCACAGTTCAAGTGGAAAATCAATGCAGAATTCCTCACAGATTTTTTGAACTTATTAACCACCATTTTCCATGCAAATAGATGAGGTACACACAATGATAATGACTCAAATCATTGTGAAAATACAATATTACTTTTTGTTGTTATTGGAACCACTTGGCACACTTGAATACTTGAAATAATATTTAGAAAACCATGGAGTGTGTAGTTCCACCACATATTTCTATGCTTATATCAACACCACACATACTTAAAAGATAAAATAAATTGAAGTCTGCTACAGTGTGTTTAGCTATATGCTACATTATCTTTAAATACAGAGCTGACTTGCTGGTACTGTATTGGCAACCAGTCTTTTTCTTCTTGTCCCATCCTAATCCCATAGAAATTGTGTTAGGATTATGCACAAAAGGCGCTTTTTAGACACAGATTTGCATGTTTGGATTAGTAAAGCCTTGTAATGGAGGCTTGCAGAAAGCCACCATCTTGTTCTGACACACATTAAACCGACGCATGGTTGCTTTTGCTTTTAACCACCAGATATTACTCATCTGTCTGTCTGCCAGCTCAGATAATTTCTTGCTAGGAGAAATTTGTTCTGTTGCTTATAAATGTAGGAAGCAGAGGGAATAGTCTCCCCCCCCTTTTTAATTATCAACCTCAGTAGCCAATCTCCTTGCCTCTACAGTGTCTTCTGAACAACAGCCACTAGATCAAATACACTCATTTGCATTTGAGGCGTTGAGAAAATTGAGTGAGTGAAGCACAGTACTCTGTATGCCTGTACCCCATAGTGACACCCGGCCAGATTTTAATACATCTGAAACATAATTTACATGAATATATGGAAGAAAATACAACGTATGATGATAATTTCAACTTTGGTGTTAAAATCCACTCCTTGAGATCTTACACTGGCTGTTTACTTGAAATACTTGCTAGAGGAAAGGCAGGTGTCCTCCGGGACATTACATTTAAGAACATTTTGCTCATCCACTGGAAGGCACAGCTGTGAGCTTGTGAAAGTCACAGATGTCAATAACACCAAAGTTAAAGTTACAAGATTTTCTCATTGCTGTCTCTCTCTTGTCTCCTCTATCTGTCAATACATTTCACCTTTATTTCATCAGGAAAATCAACATGATGTGCTAATTAGCAAATTAGATGCCTGAATCAAACAGTGCAGGGCACACACTGTACCTACAGTGGATGTAACCAGGAGTTAATAATGTGAGAGAATGTGAGCCATGTTCCTGTTTATTATATCTAGTGTGGGTGAGAAATGATTATTTGTTTGATATATATAAATGTCCAGTCTAAAGAAATCTATGTCTCATGTTCTGAGTTTCACACAGTATTATTAGTGAGGACAATACTTGGGGAAAAAACACTTAGTAGAGCTCTTTAAACATAAACTCCTTCACCTCACCTCCTGGTATGTCCTGTGTGTCCTTATGTCATACTTGGTCAAAACTGCAAAGGTTGATATCTGATGCAATTGTGGGTAACTGGAGATGCTGAACACTCATTACTATTGTGTGAAACAATTGCAGTACGTCTATATGAAAACTGACCAATCACTGAGAAGGGACAGATTAAATTTGCAAACTAACTCTGCCTCTGATTTAAAGCTGCATTTATCTACTTTTTGCCACATCTGGACAGAAGAACAGGCTGAAAACACTGACATTTTAGCTTGTTAATGGTGGCAAAATTTTCAATGGGATGTGATGAGTATGCCCACGTAATGCAACACCACATCCTGCAGCAAATTGGCAAATCTAAGTCCAATATTCACTCTCCTTTTAGCTCTGCTTTGGCCTCCATCAGCTCTTGCAAAAAAAAAAAAAAAGAAAAAAAAGAAGTGCTGGGCAGGTAGCCTATGGCACAGCAGGTTTATCAAAACAGCTGCCCACTGCTGCTGGAAATGAGGTCACATATATAATGGTGAGACTGAACCAAAACATTCAACTTGTTGGTCATAAAATCAAAAAAGTGAGCTGTTATAGCTGAGATGCTATAACACTTTGTAGGTCTGAGGGCCACTGCAGAGTTGGGCAATAATTTTCTATGGGTTTGTCACTATGACTATGAATGCTACACATAGTCATTTGATTAACTGTTGATATAAAAACATTGATATAAAAACATTCAAGTATGGTGTGCCTGATATATATATATATATATATATATATATATATATATATATATATATATATATATATATATATATATATATATATATATATATATATATATATAGATCAGTGCTTCTTTAAAGACTAGTTTTATTTGGATCATTTATAGCTTTCAAACTAATGAACACATAAATGGTGGTTCTTATTTGCCTCCGGAATGAAAAACTGCAGTATAGAAATGACCATAAGATGAGTTTCTGAACTGTGAGAGACTTGCAAATCCAAATGTAGTTTGGATGTGTAACTCCTATCATGGTTCACAGCATCTTGATGTTTACCAGACACAGTACATTTGTATTCATCACAGTACAGCAAATACAGTAATGGTTGTGGGAATTTAATAACAGCGGTACTGCATTTAACACCATAAAATGTGAATAATGTGACTTGCCATAATGTTTGTTACAAGAGAGATAAATAACCAGCATCTTTAACATACGATCATGACCCATATTCAACATGAAATATTAATGAACACTTTGGTAAAATATTATAAATATGCAATGATATATGGGATGGTATTTATGGACCTGCACACACACACACACACACACACACACACACTTGTATTTCAGCATGAATTCGCTGCTATTAGCACTCCTATTACTAGCACAAAATAAACAGGCACATATTACAGAGCAAACAAAACGAATGAAAATGAAATGAGCTCTGAGTTTTCCTCCAAGCGATTAACCTTCCCGTCACACAGGTGGTGTGATATTACCATACGGGCTTGTCATTTTGCCACCATTCAGAACAATGGAAAACATAAGCTTATTAAATGAGAAGGAGTGGAGTCACATGGGAGGAAGTGTGCAGATCCATATGGCTCTGTTTACACAAATCACTTCAGCAGCATGGTGTCATTACATCACCAGTGTCATGACACTTTAAAGGTTATCTTGGTTGAGACAGCCTTACTCGTCATACCTTAAGTCTTTTTGCCTGTCACTGTGTTTACAGGTAAATAAATGCTGGTCAAATTAGTTCATCAACTTACTTGCCTAACCCTAACCTTAATCACTGATCCAAAAATCAGCTTTATCTCAACCAGAGACATGGTTTTTATCCCCACTTGCACTGTTTAACTCCCTGTCCCATTCATCAGATATCTTGACTTCCCCCTGACTTCCACCCCCTAGCAACAGCACCCTGCGTTATTGTAGACAAATCAATGCAAGCCTCCCAGCTTTCAAACATACACAGTCATGAATATTCTCATCAGGTCCGGACCAGTGGCCGGTCAGGACCTTGCTCAGAGGACACCCAGGGGGCTACGGTGGAGCCAATCAAGTCTTGGCATGAGGGTCACTAGTGATTATGATGCAGGTCATATTTTTCATTACCATCCACTGAGGCGAGGTAGTATGACATGGGCCACAGGTTGGTTACTCACTCCTTACAGTTTCTGCTGTATTTAAAAAGAAAGATTTCACTATGTAGAGGAGTGTAGCAGAGCTCACATTAAAATGAAATGGGTCATGCTGGACAACTGAGATGCTTTTGCAGCATATGTGATTTTGAACCACATTTCTTAACACTATCAGACCTAAAAAGCAGAGGAGTCACAACTGAAAATAAATGAGTACAGTTTTTTTTTATTGCTAAGCTAAGCTAACCAGTTGCTGGTTGTAGCTTTATCTGTATCTTTTCACCATGTCCTCTTTGCTGGTTGCCTGGCAACCCCACTGTGCATAACATAACTTCAGGAAGTCACTTCTCCCTCAGAGAAATCATTATAGAACATGATGCCCTAAAACCACAATTTGTTTTACACTACTATTTGTGCACAGATTAAAGCCAGGTTGTTGCTTGGATGGGGGTTTGACCCCCCCAGCTGCTCCTGACCACATGTCAAATTTTCCCTGAGCAAGACACAAAACCCCAAAATCCTCCTGATGGTTAGGCCAGTGCCTAAAGCAGTGCCTAGTGCATGGTAGCTTGCTGCCTCTGGTGTGTGTGTGAATAGGTGACTGAGTGGCAAAAAGTACTTTGGATTAGCGTATTTCCCAAATCATTCCTTTAAAAACATCAGAGCTCAGTCAGTCAGCCTGAATCACTCTCTGATTCACCTCAGTTACTTACTGATTTTTAAACTCGATCTTGGGATCAAATGTCTCGGAGGGCAGAGAAAGATTTCCTCAGTCTCTTTAAATGTATTTTAGTAAATCCATTTACTGTTTGTCTCCACCTCTGTTGCCCATTAGCAAGCACAAAATGGCTCATTTATCATCTGTGAATGAATTAGCAACCAGGCTCCAGATGTCCTCTGCCGGCTTGTGTCTTCTGTGTCTCCCTGGATCTGTCTTGTCTTGTCTCCCACCTGTCTCTCTTGAACCCTCTCAGTATGCTGATGGTGCCACTCTGATTGGCAAGGCATTAGACAGACACAGATGAGAGATGAGAGAGGGAAGGAAGAAGAGGAGGGAATGGTGACAGTGAGAGTAAGTAAAGAGGACAGAGATAAACTATAAATGTGTTTGTAGTAAAGCACCAGAGAGAAATGGTTGAGGACAGAGGGGGCTGAGAGACACAGAGCCAGAGAGAGGAAGAGAAGAAAGTTTTACATAAGTAAGTGAAAGCGCATGTGCACTCAAGTGTGTATGAAATATTTCCCCTGCCCTCTCCATCACTTGGTATTATCCCTCAAAGAGCCAGTTAGACTCAAGCCAGTGTTTTATCAACATGAAACAGTGCTGCAGCTTCCTTTTGAAGATGTGATGAACATGCAGGTGCAAAGCCAAACAGCCCAGAGTAAGGTCAAAGACAGAGGTCACTGTGTCCACTCCTTTGCCTGAATTTAAACCAGTGCTGAGCCTCTGAAGCCATAGCCTAAGGAAAATAATCCTACAAAAAAGCATGCATTTGCACTTAGGTACAACTTTCATTTCTTCAATATTACTTTATACAAAAAGTAGTGAGTAGCAAGTAATTTTTAAAATCGGATTGGATTGATTTGGATTAAAAGTTGCGTTGATACATTTTTGGCCACTGGGGGCAGAAAAATGTTGGGACAAGCTGACAGACACGTCCCTCAAACCATTCTCCACTGCTTGTCTATGTGTTTCAGTGGCAACAAGCGAAGCAAGGTAGCTCAGACGTCCTTCCTCCCCAACCATGTCCTCCTGCTCCTCTGGGAGTATCCCGAGGTGTTCCAGTGCCTGATGAGAAATATAATCCCTCCAGTGTGTGTGTGTGTTCTGGGCCTGCCCGGAGGTCTCTTCCCAGATGGACATGCCTGGAAAACCTCTAAAGGGCAGCGTCCTGGAGGCAGCCTTATCAGATGCCTGAACCACCTCAGCTGGCTCCTTTCCACATGAAGGAGCAGTGGTTCCACTCCAAGCTCCTTCTTGATGTCTGAGCTCCGTACCATGTCTCTAAAGACACAGCTACTTTCAAATGTATGGCTAACATGTTAGCATATAATTGCAGACTTACACAGTTCATCCTGCTCACAGAGAGCAACATTATTATTCCTCTGGAGGTGTGTGTCTAGCTAGCTGCTGAATGTATAAGTGTCACTGTTCTTTTAGCTGTGATCTTTGATCTCCGCCTATGCCTGAGAAAAATGTGTGTTTGACTTTCTTGACCTGCAAGTCAGTAACTTTGTCTGTCTTCTGTTTGTGCTGAGCAGGTATTATAAAGTTGGTTTATCTGCTCTGCTTTTCTTTTGGAAACAGGTGCCTATGAGGTTTGACTGCTGCCTTGTTTACTGTTTTGGATCTCTTTCCCATCTACAGCTTGTTATAAATTTCACTACTGGGATTTTAACAGTGAAGAAAGAAACAACATCTTATTTCAATGATCCTTACATTCCCAATACGCTTCTGATTTCTTTAAAATTTAGTGATAACTTTTAAAGCTCTTGTGGGACTTGCATCGAGTTATATTGCTGAGCTGTTAACCCATGTTTCGCCTCACCCCATCCCCTGAGATCCATAAAATGTTTTTCTACTTGCCATTCGAAGGCTTGCGATTTAGAAACAAAGTGCTTTGGTGATTTTCTTTTGCAGGGCTCCTAGACTCTTAGAAAAGTTTTACAAATGTGCTTTAAACAGATTATTTTAGCTGAGTTTATCTAACTTTACCTGATGCTCTTGAAGTTTATTATCTTTATCTGTGATCTTTGTTCTTTTTTTTGTGCTTGTGAGCTTGCTTTGAAAGTTGCTACATAATGCAAATAAAATCTGTTGTTATTATTACCATTTATTATTATTTGTCAGAACAACTGATACTGAATGTTATAGAAATGTGATGACAGTAAAATCAAAAGAATAAACCAAAAGAGACTAAAAAGCTCCACAGATTTGGTCACAGTTTGTCACACTTACTAAACTTACTGAAAATACTGATTGATGTATTTTCTCTGTGATGTGAGATGACTTGACAGTGTGTGGACAGTTAAAAAAATGCTGTGTGCAAAGAAATAAGGGTGTATGAGGGAAAAGAACATGAATTTGAATCTACATCTGAGCATGCAGTATACTACACTGAGCACTGTGCAATGTGCACTAGAATGTAAAATGATTCAAAATTGTACCATTTTACAGTAATTGCATTAATTTTAAATGCAGGGTATTTGATAGAGGATAGATAGACTACGTTGCAACAAAAGTGAGTACACCTATGATTCTGATTAAGGCTGTTTACAAGATTGTAAAAGAAGCTGTGAACACCAGAACTTTTTCCACACTGCAAAAACCACACAAGAATTTTTAAAGAAGAAGAAAGCGAGAACTATGACCTGACCAAATATGTCCCCAGACTTGAATCCGGACAGAACACCTTTGGAGTATTTGAAGGTAGAGCAACAAAAGCCCTCCAGCAAAAAACTGCTGAAAAGAATCATCTGAAGAATGACAGAACATCTTTCCACACATTTGTACAGTACTGGTATCATCTCTGCCCAGGGGGATCAAATCTGTCACCAAAATAAAGGTGGACAAACAAAAGTATTAAACATAAAAGAATTGAACCTCAGTGACTGAAGGGTGTACTGATTTTTATTGGAGTTGGTTCTTCAATATGGACCATTATTATGGCTTGATTAGGGAAACTTTTGGCTAAAAACAAATATAGTGGTAATAAATTGACAGGATATGTTATTTATAATTTTAGTAATATTGTTTAGGGATTTACTTAGTTTTCTTGTATGTGATAGCTATCACTTAGTAAAAACACTGAGGTTCTGTCAGATTACCTCCCACACACAGACACATAAACATGTACTTGAACACACTCTACAGTCAAAGAGAAAAAACTATGTGTTGTAGGTACAGCCATCAGGGAACAACACTAACTGAACAAGCACTTCATTTTGAGTGTTCCCTGGAGAGTGAATAAGCCTCTGGTGTTGTTGAGAGATGCAACATAATTGATGATTGCTAGCGGTTTGCCACTGTGCCTGGTAATGCGACTGTACCTGTATCAAAATGCTATGACAATCGACTCCCTGCAGAGAAAGGCCACTCAGTATTTCTGTCAACAAAACAAAAGCTCTGTTTGTTATTTTCGTTCTTGCTGCCTGAAAATAACAAGGAGAATATTCCCTTACTTTTTTTTTCTCTCAAACCCCTGCTCTAGATAGAAAAGAATATGACAATAGGGGAATACTGAGCTGGTTAACAGACTATGACAGTGTTGCTTTAGTGACGTGTGAGTGACATTAGAGAGGAGGCGAGTGTGTAGGTGTAAAATTCAATCACGCTTTGAATCTGGTATGCAGAACAATCCTACAGACGCAGAGTGAATAATTCTAACTCTTTGATGAGGCCAAATCATCTGAAGACTTTTGCTCTGCTGGGTGCGAGGAGATGCTAAAGAGAACCAGAGCTGAAGAAGAAAGACGAGGAATCGTTTCTGAGTGTGGGAGAGGGAAGAGCGTGGAGGTGACAGGGGCGAGCACTGCCTATAGTGGGTTATATACGTGGGTACGTGTGAAAGTTTGTCTTTGTATTTTTCCATAACATATGTTAATACAGGCTAACAAGCCCAGTGCACAGAGGGAATCAACCAGCCCGTCAGAGCTGTGCACAGAGTCTTAAAATAACTGGATAGCACATAAAAAAAACATCCATTGTGGGTCATTATTTGATCACACAGTCCATCTACTCATGCTTTGTAGATGGGCTGGATGATAAAATAATAATAATTCAGTCCATCCACAGAAAATGAGTGAGAGGAAGACAATAAGGTACAAAGAAATACTTGAAGCATTGGATGATTTTCTGAATTTCAGGAGCCTGCAGAGTTCAGTCTCACACAGAGCGGATGAGTGTTTCTTCCACTTAAATGTTATATGCTTGGTCCGTTTATATATTTCACATTCCGCTAAGATCTTTCTGTGGGTAGAAAAAAAAACCTCTTTGCCCTCTTGGGTTGTTCCCTTCAGGGAGAAATTTGCAGTTATAGTAAGACCAAAGCTAGATTACCAACTGAGCAATGTTGGCAACTGCCCCAGGGCCCCAGACCTCCAGGGCCAAAAAAAAAAAAAAAAATCAAACAAAAACAAAAAAAAAACCCAAAATTCAATGTGTAACATTTCTTACAAATGTTACAAAGTTGCATCACCACCAAGTACAATATTGACTAAGATTGTTCCTA
>NW_026117150.1:0-22266 GCF_001640805.2 Lates calcarifer | reverse complement strand
AACTGGAGATGCTGAACACTCATTACTATTGTGTGAAACAATTGCAGTACGTCTATATGAAAACTGACCAATCACTGAGAAGGGACAGATTAAATTTGCAAACTAACTCTGCCTCTGATTTAAAGCTGCATTTATCTACTTTTTGCCACATCTGGACAGAAGAACAGGCTGAAAACACTGACATTTTAGCTTGTTAATGGTGGCAAAATTTTCAATGGATGTGATGAGTATGCCCACGTAATGCAACACCACATCCTGCAGCAAATTGGCAAATCTAAGTCCAATATTCACTCTCCTTTTAGCTCTGCTTTGGCCTCCATCAGCTCTTGCAAAAAAAAAAAAAAAAAAAAAAAAAAAGAAAGTGCTGGGCAGGTAGCCTATGGCACAGCAGGTTTATCAAAACAGCTGCCCACTGCTGCTGGAAATGAGGTCACATATATAATGGTGAGACTGAACCAAAACATTCAACTTGTTGGTCATAAAATCAAAAAAGTGAGCTGTTATAGCTGAGATGCTGAGATGCTATAACACTTTGTAGGTCTGAGGGCCACTGCAGAGTTGGGCAATAATTTTCTATGGGTTTGTCACTATGACTATGAATGCTACACATAGTCATTTGATTAATTGTTGATATAAAAACATTGATTCAAGTATGGTGTGCTGATATATATATATAGTATATATATATATATATATATATATATATATATATATATATATATATAGATCAGTGCTTCTTTAAAGACTAGTTTATTTGGATCATTTATAGCTTTCAAACTAATGAACACATAAATGGTGGTTCTTATTTGCCTCCGGAATGAAAAACTGCAGTATAGAAATGACCATAAGATGAGTTTCTGAACTGTGAGAGACTTGCAAATCCAAATGTAGTTTGGATGTGTAACTCCTATCATGGTTCACAGCATCTTGATGTTTACCAGACACAGTACATTTGTATTCATCACAGTACAGCAAATACAGTAATGGTTGTGGGAATTTAATAACAGCGTACTGCATTTAACACCATAAAATGTGAATAATGTGACTTGCCATAATGTTTGTTACAAGAGAGATAAATAACCAGCATCTTTAACATACGATCATGACCCATATTCAACATGAAATATTAATGAACACTTTGGTAAAATATATGCAATGATATATGGGATGGTATTTATGGACCTGCACACACACACACACACACACACACACACACACTTGTATTTCAGCATGAATTCGCTGCTATTAGCACTCCTATTACTAGCACAAAATAAACAGGCACATATTACAGAGCAAACAAACGAGATGAAAATGAAATGAGCTCTGAGTTTTCCTCCAAGCGATTAACCTTCCCGTCACACAGGTTGGTGTGATATTACCATACGGGCTTGTCATTTTGCCACCATTCAGAACAATGGAAAACATAAGCTTATTAAATGAGAAGGAGTGGAGTCACATGGGAGGAAGTGTGCAGATCCATATGGCTCTGTTTACACAAATCACTTCAGCAGCATGGTGTCATTACATCACCAGTGTCATGACACTTTAAAGGTTATCTTGGTTGAGACAGCCTTACTCGTCATACCTTAAGTCTTTTTGCCTGTCACTGTGTTTACAGGTAAATAAATGCTGGTCAAATTAGTTCATCAACTTACTTGCCCTAACCCTAACCTTAATCACTGATCCAAAAATCAGCTTTATCTCAACCAGAGACATGGTTTTTATCCCCACTTGCACTGTTTAACTCCCTGTCCCATTCATCAGATATCTTGACTTCCCCCTGACTTCCACCCCCCTAGCAACAGCACCCTGCGTTATTGTAGAACAAATCAATGCAAGCCTCCCAGCTTTCAAACATACACAGTCATGAATATTCTCATCAGGTCCGGACCAGTGGCCGGTCAGGACCTTGCTCAGAGGACACCCAGGGGGCTACGGTGGAGCCAATCAAGTCTTGGCATGAGGGTCACTAGTGATTTATGATGCAGGTCATATTTTTCATTACCATCCACTGAGGCGAGGTAGTATGACATGGGCCACAGGTTGGTTACTCACTCCTTACAGTTTCTGCTGTATTTAAAAAAGAAAGATTTCACTATGTAGAGGAGTGTAGCAGAGCTCACATTAAAATGAAATGGGTCATGCTGGACAACTGAGATGCTTTTTGCAGCATATGTGATTTTGAACCACATTTCTTAACACTATCAGACCTAAAAAGCAGAGGAGTCACAACTGAAAATAAATGAGTACAGTTTTTTTTTATTGCTAAGCTAAGCTAACCAGTTGCTGGTTGTAGCTTTATCTGTATCTTTTCACCATGTCCTCTTTGCTGGTTGCCTGGCAACCCCACTGTGCATAACATAACTTCAGGAAGTCACTTCTCCCTCAGAGAAATCATTATAGAACATGATGCCCTAAAACCACAATTTGTTTTACACTACTATTTGTGCACAGATTAAAGCCAGGTTGTTGCTTGGATGGGGGTTTGACCCCCCCAGCTGCTCCTGACCACATGTCAAATTTTCCCTGAGCAAGACACAAAACCCCAAAATCCTCCTGATGGTTAGGCCAGTGCCTAAAGCAGTGCCTAGTGCATGGTAGCTTGCTGCCTCTGGTGTGTGTGTGAATAGGTGACTGAGTGGCAAAAAGTACTTTGGATTAGCGTATTTCCCAAATCATTCCTTTAAAAACATCAGAGCTCAGTCAGTCAGCCTGAATCACTCTCTGATTCACCTCAGTTACTTACTGATTTTTAAACTCGATCTTGGGATCAAATGTCTCGGAGGGCAGAGAAAGATTTCCTCAGTCTCTTTAAATGTATTTTAGTAAATCCATTTACTGTTTGTCTCCACCTCTGTTGCCCATTAGCAAGCACAAAATGGCTCATTTATCATCTGTGAATGAATTAGCAACCAGGCTCCAGATGTCCTCTGCCGGCTTGTGTCTTCTGTGTCTCCCTGGATCTGTCTTGTCTTGTCTCCCACCTGTCTCTCTTGAACCCTCTCAGTATGCTGATGGTGCCACTCTGATTGGCAAGGCATTAGACAGACACAGATGAGAGATGAGAGAGGGAAGGAAGAAGAGGAGGGAATGGTGACAGTGAGAGTAAGTAAAGAGGACAGAGATAAACTATAAATGTGTTTGTAGTAAAGCACCAGAGAGAAATGGTTGAGGACAGAGGGGGCTGAGAGACACAGAGCCAGAGAGAGGAAGAGAAGAAAGTTTTACATAAGTAAGTGAAAGCGCATGTGCACTCAAGTGTGTATGAAATATTTCCCCTGCCCTCTCCATCACTTGGTATTATCCCTCAAAGAGCCAGTTAGACTCAAGCCAGTGTTTTATCAACATGAAACAGTGCTGCAGCTTCCTTTTGAAGATGTGATGAACATGCAGGTGCAAAGCCAAACAGCCCAGAGTAAGGTCAAAGACAGAGGTCACTGTGTCCACTCCTTTGCCTGAATTTAAACCAGTGCTGAGCCTCTGAAGCCATAGCCTAAGGAAAATAATCCTACAAAAAAGCATGCATTTGCACTTAGGTACAACTTTCATTTCTTCAATATTACTTTATACAAAAAGTAGTGAGTAGCAAGTAATTTTTAAAATCGGATTGGATTGATTTGGATTAAAAGTTGCGTTGATACATTTTTGGCCACTGGGGGGCAGAAAAATGTTGGGACAAGCTGACAGACACGTCCCTCAAACCATTCTCCACTGCTTGTCTATGTGTTTCAGTGGCAACAAGCGAAGCAAGGTAGCTCAGACGTCCTTCCTCCCCAACCATGTCCTCCTGCTCCTCTGGGAGTATCCCGAGGTGTTCCAGTGCCTGATGAGAAATATAATCCCTCCAGTGTGTGTGTGTGTTCTGGGCCTGCCCGGAGGTCTCTTCCCAGATGGACATGCCTGGAAAACCTCTAAAGGGCAGCGTCCTGGAGGCAGCCTTATCAGATGCCTGAACCACCTCAGCTGGCTCCTTTCCACATGAAGGAGCAGTGGTTCCACTCCAAGCTCCTTCTTGATGTCTGAGCTCCGTACCATGTCTCTAAAGACACAGCTACTTTCAAATGTATGGCTAACATGTTAGCATATAATTGCAGACTTACACAGTTCATCCTGCTCACAGAGAGCAACATTATTATTCCTCTGGAGGTGTGTGTCTAGCTAGCTGCTGAATGTATAAGTGTCACTGTTCTTTTAGCTGTGATCTTTGATCTCCGCCTATGCCTGAGAAAAATGTGTGTTTGACTTTCTTGACCTGCAAGTCAGTAACTTTGTCTGTCTTCTGTTTGTGCTGAGCAGGTATTATAAAGTTGGTTTATCTGCTCTGCTTTTCTTTTGGAAACAGGTGCCTATGAGGTTTGACTGCTGCCTTGTTTACTGTTTTGGATCTCTTTCCCATCTACAGCTTGTTATAAATTTCACTACTGGGATTTTAACAGTGAAGAAAGAAACAACATCTTATTTCAATGATCCTTACATTCCCAATACGCTTCTGATTTCTTTAAAATTTAGTGATAACTTTTAAAGCTCTTGTGGGACTTGCATCGAGTTATATTGCTGAGCTGTTAACCCATGTTTCGCCTCACCCCATCCCCTGAGATCCATAAAATGTTTTTCTACTTGCCATTCGAAGGCTTGCGATTTAGAAACAAAGTGCTTTGGTGATTTTCTTTTGCAGGGCTCCTAGACTCTTAGAAAAGTTTTACAAATGTGCTTTAAACAGATTATTTTAGCTGAGTTTATCTAACTTTACCTGATGCTCTTGAAGTTTATTATCTTTATCTGTGATCTTTGTTCTTTTTTTTGTGCTTGTGAGCTTGCTTTGAAAGTTGCTACATAATGCAAATAAAATCTGTTGTTATTATTACCATTTATTATTATTTGTCAGAACAACTGATACTGAATGTTATAGAAAATGTGATGACAGTAAAATCAAAAGAATAAACCAAAAGAGACTAAAAAGCTCCACAGATTTGGTCACAGTTTGTCACACTTACTAAACTTACTGAAAATACTGATTGATGTATTTTCTCTGTGATGTGAGATGACTTGACAGTGTGTGGACAGTTAAAAAAATGCTGTGTGCAAAAGAAATAAGGGTGTATGAGGGAAAAGAACATGAATTTGAATCTACATCTGAGCATGCAGTATACTACACTGAGCACTGTGCAATGTGCACTAGAATGTAAAATGATTCAAAATTGTACCATTTTACAGTAATTGCATTAATTTTAAGTGCAGGGTATTTGATAGAGGATAGATAGACTACGTTGCAACAAAAGTGAGTACACCTATGATTTCTGATTAAGGCTGTTTACAAGATTGTAAAAGAAGCTGTGAACACCAGAACTTTTTCCACACTGCAAAAACCACACAAGAATTTTTAAAGAAGAAGAAAGCGAGAACTATGACCTGACCAAATATGTCCCCAGACTTGAATCCGGACAGAACACCTTTGGAGTATTTGAAGGTAGAGCAACAAAAGCCCTCCAGCAAAAAACTGCTGAAAAGAATCATCTGAAGAATGACAGAACATCTTTCCACACATTTGTACAGTACTGGTATCATCTCTGCCCAGGGGGATCAAATCTGTCACCAAAAATAAAGGTGGACAAACAAAAGTATTAAACATAAAAGAATTGAACCTCAGTGACTGAAGGGTGTACTGATTTTTATTGGAGTTGGTTCTTCAATATGGACCATTATTATGGCTTGATTAGGGAAACTTTTGGCTAAAAACAAATATAGTGGTAATAAATTGACAGGATATGTTATCACTTATAATTTTAGTAATATTGTTTAGGGATTTACTTAGTTTTCTTGTATGTGATAGCTATCACTTAGTAAAAACACTGAGGTTCTGTCAGATTACCTCCCACACACAGACACATAAACATGTACTTGAACACACTCTACAGTCAAAGAGAGAAAACTATGTGTTGTAGGTACAGCCATCAGGGAACAACACTAACTGAACAAGCACTTCATTTTGAGTGTTCCCTGGAGAGTGAATAAGCCTCTGGTGTTGTTGAGAGATGCAACATAATTGATGATTGCTAGCGGTTTGCCACTGTGCCTGGTAATGCGACTGTACCTGTATCAAAATGCTATGACAATCGACTCCCTGCAGAGAAAGGCCACTCAGTATTTCTGTCAACAAAACAAAAGCTCTGTTTGTTATTTTCATTCTTGCTGCCTGAAAATAACAAGGAGAATATTCCCTTACTTTTTTTTTCTCTCAAACCCCTGCTCTAGATAGAAAAGAATATGACAATAGGGGAATACTGAGCTGGCTAACAGACTATGACAGTGTTGCTTTAGTGACGTGTGAGTGACATTAGAGAGGAGGCGAGTGTGTAGGTGTAAAATTCAATCACGCTTTGAATCTGGTATGCAGAACAATCCTACAGACGCAGAGTGAATAATTCTAACTCTTTGATGAGGCCAAATCATCTGAAGACTTTTGCTCTGCTGGGTGCGAGGAGATGCTAAAGAGAACCAGAGCTGAAGAAGAAAGACGAGGAATCGTTTCTGAGTGTGGGAGAGGGAAGAGCGTGGAGGTGACAGGGGCGAGCACTGCCTATAGTGGGTTATATACGTGGGTACGTGTGAAAGTTTGTCTTTGTATTTTTCCATAACATATGTTAATACAGGCTAACAAGCCCAGTGCACAGAGGGAATCAACCAGCCCATCAGAGCTGTGCACAGAGTCTTAAAATAACTGGATAGCACATAAAAAAAACATCCATCGTGGGTCATTATTTGATCACACAGTCCATCTACTCATGCTTTGTAGATGGGCTGGATGATAAAATAATAATAATTCAGTCCATCCACAGAAAATGAGTGAGAGGAAGACAATAAGGTACAAAGAAATACTTGAAGCATTGGATGATTTTCTGAATTTCAGGAGCCTGCAGAGTTCAGTCTCACACAGAGCGGATGAGTGTTTCTTCCACTTAAATGTTATATGCTTGGTCCGTTTATATATTTCACATTCCGCTAAGATCTTTCTGTGGGTAGAAAAAAAAACCTCTTTGCCCTCTTGGGTTGTTCCCTTCAGGGAGAAATTTGCAGTTATAGTAAGACCAAAGCTAGATTACCAACTGAGCAATGTTGGCAACTGCCCCAGGGCCCCAGACCTCCAGGGGCCAAAAAAAAAAAAAAAAAAATCAAACAAACAAACAAAAAAAAAAACCCAACCCAAATTCAATGTGTAACATTTCTTACAAATGTTACAAAGTTGCATCACCACCAAGTACAATATTGACTAAGATTGTTCCTACGTTATTTACCTAATTACCATTGATCATTTTAGTCTGTGTTACACACACATACAGAAACCCTGACAACAGGTCATACAAAGAACCTGTTGTTTATTCTGCTGTATATTCTGAACTTGACATAGTGACAATGTCAGGAGTGTTCAGAGGAGCCAAACAGCAAGTATTTGTCCTCTAGCAGGTTTTTAATTCAGGCCTGAGTCCATCCACTATGAGCAACAAATAAGATCATCAGTAAACCAGATAATAATTAAAGTTATCCAGATCTATTTTGAAGTAAAAAAAAACTAAAAAGAATACTATCCAGACTGACCAATGTAAACATCCATCACAGTCTGACCTACAGCACTGAATGTATAGTTTTGAAAGTACATGTACAATGAAGTATTATTACTGAAATTTTGGGTTTGTGCATTTGATTTCATACAAAATATTAGGTGTTCCTAGGCCTAAGTATTTTTCAGCCATTTTCCTCCTCTATTTGACAGAGCTAAAAGAAGATGACAAGAAATGAGGGGCTGGAGATGTGGGAAGTTATGAATACATTTTCAGTGTCTTGTTGTGTTAACGCCTCAGCCACCCTGCCACTGAGTATTATTAACTCAGTTTGGGAAAACAAACAACAGGATGAGTTGTGGTTTATGGAATGGGACAGCATTGTATTTATCATGCACACATGATTGTTATCCCTTTTTTATGCTAAAAAAATGAACAAACAGAACATCTCAATGCTGCTCATAAATTAAAGTCAAAGATGTCTAAGTGTAGAGAAATGATGGTATTTACAATATGATCAAAACAAATGAACCAAATCACTGTGTAATGGCTTCCAGCGTAGAGAGTAAGATTGATAGGAGAGGTTAGAGTAGGGGAAGTGGCTAATCTACACACACAGCAGTATTTCTCTTAATTAAAAAAGGTGTTCATAAAAAAGGGCAAGATAATTGGCTTGATGTTATGTAGGAGAGTGTTAATTAATGGTGTCCTGGGCGTGTGGAGCATGGAATACTTGCCATGCTGATTTATCACCAGACAGATGATATATCACATATATAATAGTATAGCTTTGTGTTATAGATGCCAAGCAATTCAATTTTTTCCAAGCAGGACTGAACTTGAACAAAGAACCAATTATCTTCCATCCAGTGCACTATTATTTAACATTAAGTCTAAGACTATTTTGATGGAGTTGCTGTTTAAACACAGAGCAATTGGGAGAAACATACTGCTATATTGTAAGACTTTGCTGTATTATAACTATGCATCATGCATCCAGGTCCACACCATGTCATATATATATATATATATATATATATATATATATATATATATATATATATATATCCCAATGTTAAGGTACGGTTGCAGAGCCTTCTTCACACTTCATGGAATAAAATCCTGACGGTGAAATACTGAGTCTTCTATAGTGAAGGCTCTTGACTAACTTTTTCTAACATCTAATACCGATGCAATAGTAGTTTCTTATATTTTGTTGAAGGTAAAATGAGGGTCAAACATGTTTATATTCTCAAAATGATTCCCAGACAAAAATACAGAGACCGTGACCTTAGCACCCTCAGTGGTAACTACAGCCCTGGCTGGATTTGAGCCATAAATGGAGACATAGTATGTAACTTGCAGTAGCTGCTGAAATAACTCAGTTCATAACAAAGCCCTCCACCTCTTATTGCAGACATATTTTGCATGATGTTAATTTGTGAGTTTTAATGCCCTATAATTTACATTTATTAGTATATACATATATAAAACACCATACACATATCTTTTTAATGGCTCTTTATACCCCCACCCCCCACCCCACCCCTCACACCACACACACACACACACACACACACACACACACATACACGCACTTGTTCGTAAAATCTGATGGATGACAAGATTTGCTCTCAGCTCCTCATCTTTGTTTGAGTGTGCAGGTTGTGTGGCAGGACCCCTGGTGGTTTATAAGGATGACAAGTTTGGGTGTTGCTTCACAGACTTGTCTTACCTCCCAGCAGATCGCTATCACAGACTGCTGCAGTCAAAAATGTCAACTCAGATATCTAATAGAACGTTACTCATTTCCACAGTTGTTGCTTTTGTGAACAAAACCATTGGAATATTACAAAGTGACAGACTGAAATAGAGCTAATAGCAGATGCAAAGCATCTTGCTAAGGACAGCAGGCAACAGCGTTCATTGTGTGACAGGAACATATATACAGGTAAGCTGTATTACTATAGCAAATTACAATGTTTCCTGATAAGGACCTACTGTATATAAGCAGCTCCATATCAAAATCATACAGCCACAAATAAAAGTTGTCTCTAATGGGCATCCAAACTAATGTTGCTGCTCCCACAGATGTGCATCCAAGTGGTTTCCCTTATCCATTTTCCATTTTCTCATTCATACCTTATTTACCATCCCACCGGTCTCATTTGCATTGTAATGATTAGCTTGTATGCTTGCAAAATAGCTTCTTAAAATGATTTAATAGTCCTAAATATATTCATGGGATTCCTGGGAGAGTTGTGCGGACCTGTCAGAGTGGGACCCCACTGCTAACAAAAATGCCAGCAAGAATTTTCTATTCTTCTTTCAGTATGTGAATGGTCCAGTGGTGGCATATGTGGAGTTAAGACTTGAACAGTTCTAAACTGGACAGCCACATATCTGACACATTAAGACAAAGGCAACATCTATATTGTGAGCTGAGCTTGTGGATTTTCACTTTTTCTGAACTCTCAGCTACAACAACAACAAAAACTATGATCTCACACACAAAGTCCATATTTATTTATATACTTCATCTGATTTTTTTTTAACCATTTCAAGTTAATGATGTTTTAGATTAAAAAAAGGTTACAAATATTAAAAAACTTTTCTAAACCCGCTGCAGTAATGACATACATAGGAGTCATAATAGGTAAGATCCCTTAACAGTTACACATTCTCAAGCAGCTGGTTCTGCATTTTTTAAATCCAGTCTTTGTCAACTTGTCCCTTCACCACCATTAAACAGAGATGGATGAGCTGGAAGTGGGGGCTGCTTATGGTGAAATAAAGCTTTGATAATGTCACTGTCTTCCATTACAAAGGCTGTAAAGCTTTCAGAGCAGAGTAACAAGGTACTAACTAGATACCAAGGTCAGATAACAGAGAGGGCTGACAAGGCCTGTGCACCCTTATGATATCTTTTACATAAAGCAATATGCCTTTTCCGATCTAGGAACATCCCATGGATTTCCATCTTTTGCAATATATGTGATTTTTTCCCCTCAGATACATTGCCCATGTTCAGGGCTGCAGCTACCACTGAGGACACTGAGGTCATTTACTTGGATTGTATTGGATATTTGAGGGTTTTAGCAACCTAACAATACACACCTGGTGTATTGACTTGACTTTTTAGGTCAAACAAAAAATGTATTTAAAAAATTCAAGTTGGTTGTATTCACACGTGAGTTAAACCAACAATAAGTTGTGGAATTACCATGGTGGTGGAATTGAACAGATCATTACAGACATCTAACTTTCCCCCATGTTTAGCGATATTCAAATTTCAAATTAAAGTTGACAGCCCTAGAAAGAATTCAGTATTTCTCCTCTTCTTCTCCATCGGCAGTGTCAAAACGTTCTGAAGGTTGAGGTACAGTATATATATGCTCCAGGGGACTTGACCCACTCATGATCTCGGTATATCTTAAATCTTCTGTTAGATATCAAATGATTAACTATTGTTCCATGTTGTGGAGCTGGTGGTCCCAATTTTTGAAAACACTTTCAAGTTCCAAGTTCCAAAGTCCCTCCAAAGTCAGACCCAGTAAAAAAAAAAAAAAAAAAAAAAAAAAAAAAAAAAAAAAAAAAACAACTGGGAAAACTTTAGCATGGTGTTCAGCTTAAGCTAAGCTGCAAGTTAAGTACAGCATAAGAGAGCTGCTTCAAAAACAGCCCTGAAGAGGTACAAATTAAGGGAGAGGGGCAGAAGCAGAAAGCGGAGGTATTTAATTCACCCAACAGTTCTTAATTGGATTTTGCTTTGATGTCCAATACCAGTCACCAAGGGATGGAAAAAATGAGAAGCTTTTCTTATGGGAGATTTATTTTATAGGCGGTTAAATGTTCCATATTTCCCTACTAACTGGAGACTGGAATTGCAGTTAACTCCCAGAGACAATAGTGAAAACTTTGTCCTAAGAATGTCTTTGGTTTTTTAACCTTGGGCTATATTTGAACACATTTAGCTTTTTTCTTTTCAAGGTTCTGCATGTGGCTATCTAAATACTTTTCAAGAGGGTAAATGTAAAAAAAAAGTAATGATGCTGTAAAAGTAAACAATGCTGCAGAAAGAAATAATAAAATATGGCAAATATGAACTGGAGATTTAGCACACTGTGTCAACTCAAACAATTTATTTGACTGAAATTCTTGAATTACACACACCTTTAAGCTACTATAAACATGTTTGGCAGGGTTGTAAAAACCCTGAGATATGTGCAAGGCTTTCCTTAAACTAATTAAATTATCATTCTGCTTTTCATGTCTTTATTCTTTTTCACTCTGTCCTTGTGGATAAAAAAAACCTCAAGCTACTGATAAATCATATAAATGACATTAACCTTGCACATGTTTGTGTCAATGTTGCATCATATGAGGATGAATTAGGCTAAATAATATAACAACACTTTCCACAATGTTGTGCTTCAACCCTGTTGCCTAGAAATTCTATTTCTATACAACTAAACAGCGATGGCAAATGCATTTTATAGATGATTACTGGATTATGTTCAGTAACATATTTTTGAATGGATGAAGCACAACATTTATTAATAGCAGTGGAGTCACCATGAGGTGGTTGGGGCAGATGGTGTTCAAAGCCCATAACTGTCACACCAGAGACTGGAGTTAGCATCAAGAGTTGTCTCTGTGGTTAGGTTTAGGTAACAAAGTGGTTTGGATGACTGTAAGGAAATATGGTAGTTTTGGTTGAATGTAAATAAGACACAGTGGCAGGAGAAAAGGCAGGACAAAGGCAGGGCAGAGAGTGCAGAGATCACACTGAGGCACAGGAGAGATACTGGGTTTGTAAATGCACAGGAGGAGGATTCACTAGAAACATACTAAGGACAAAGCAGCCAAAAGCCAAATACCACTGAGATAACAGAACAACCTGGCAATGAATGAGAGGAGAGCCGAGGCTCTTATACTGGAGCTGATGAGTTGATGAGGAGCAGGTGTGGAGGTGAGCCAGGTGACTGGTGAACTAAGCCACACCTCCGACACACACACACACACACACACACACACACATGGAGGGAGGACGAAACACAAGGGAAGCCAGGAAAGAAAAGAAAAGAAAACAAAAACAAACAACAACAAAAAAAAAAAACAAAAAAAAAAACACACAGGAGAAACTCACAGTTCCAGCCGGAGCTGTGACATTGAGTGCCTGAACATAACCATAAAAATGTTGAATAGTGCTGCAGTCACTACATTTTACTGATATGTTCAGTTTGAACATATTTGCTCAACCAATATGTGAATTAACAACATGTCCTCATTATGTTAATTGAAACATAATCTGATCACCATAACATTTTGTAAGTGTATTGCTGTTGCAGTTTTGTTGTATAGAAATTTTTAGGAGACAGGGTTGAGTCCTTGGACAATTTTGTCAAAGATACTCTAATTGCTTTTTAATAATTCTGTTCTTCCTGAATAAACTCATGTATAAGAGTAAGAGATTCTCACAACGGATTTAGAGTTTTTTCTCCAGTCTTGTCCTTCTGCTACAGTTGATAGAAATGAATTTTGCCTTGTGGCTCTGTTTTTGTGAATCAATGCAGGTGCACATGTGTGGAATCCAATGTTTGATTTTCACTGCCTGGCATACCCACAGATGGGATTAGTAGAAACACTGTCTGCACATGTGTCCCAAACTGCCTCCTTGATTTGAACCAAAATTCAATTTTAAGTGTAAGTGAACTAACAGCAAGGGGCACTATAGGTTGAGAAAAGGTTAGTCATGGTCTGTCAAACCAGTGCTTTCCCTTCCCTTTAAATCCATTGCTCTCTGCTTTGGCACACTTCTTTGTAATGGAAAAAACAGCCTTAGATCCTGCCACAGACATTTCTCTGGAGTGAAATCTGATGTCCTTGTATGGGAAGCGCAGAACTGCCAAGAGGGAATATATGGTGCTCCAAATTAAATCAGCTATGAGAGAGATAACACATTTGGTTACTCTGATGCTCTGGTCCAAGGAGAATCACGGGCAAATATAGGAGACATTTCACTGATATCAGGAAATGAGTCAAACAGAAACTAGCAGCAAATTGAACTGTAGGGACAGTTTGGTTACTGACAACCACTATCCACCAGCCAGACCCTGATATCTTTAAATGACACAGCCACAAATGTCATTCCATATGCCAAGTACTTTAGCAGTCATTCAGCTCCTGTATATAGATAGAACAAAATTGAATAAATAAATATAATTTGTTGGTCCTACTTCAGGAGTTTACATCAAAAAGTTAAAATATGCCAAAAATATCATCCCTAAAACAGGTTGGTGGGCCAGAATCACTGGTGACATAGACTCAAACAATAACTCTTCTCTTCTGACTTTGGTGAAGGACACACACAGGCACAGTGTGTCTTTTTGCAAAACAGAGCAGAAACAAAACCACTCTCACTAAAGCCAAACACCAAGAGATTCACAAGACTACAGTTGTAGAAAGACGTTTTCTCATTGTACCAAACTTTCACTTGTATTTCATTTTTAGATTTTTTAAATGAAAAAAAAAAAAAAAGTTTGTCCGATCCAGGCACTGATCTCTAAATGCTTGCAGGTCTATAAAATGCTGCCTTCACTGAAGAGGAAATAACGAGTACTGAAAGCTTAAAAAGAGGAAAAGCTGTCAGGACAGCTGAATGAATATATTAAGAGTACAGCGTACAACATTCTGTCTGTGTATGTCTCATTGTTGACCTACATTTTGAGGTCATGTCCACTTGCTGCTATTTGTTTGTTCTCTATACTGATATTTGTTGTCAGGTGCAATAAAACCTGCAATGAATGAATTAATAAAGTTTTTTTTGTTTTTTTTGGTCAGTGAAATGTTTACTTGCAGTGTATGCTTTTGATTTCATCATTCAGCTTTTCGAATAAAACTGAAAATGTGTTTTTTAAAATTACACATCATGTTGCTTGATTCATGGTTGTTTTTAAAATTAACATGAACCATTGTCTTAGATGCAAAAACAAAGTTTTAACTTTTAAAGTTAAGTCAGTTTCATTTCTACAACATTTGAACAAACACCTTAAGACAACTTTATTGTCAGAATGAGGTGATTTCTATGATACGACTCATATCTGTGGGAGGAAACCATCTGTTAGACTGGAAAATATAGAAATGTTCAGTTCAGGGACAAACAGTGAGTGTGTCTAATTATACAGTGTGTTTCAGCAGTAAATGTAAAAATGTTGTCAGTTTGACTATGGTAACTTTTAAACATTCAAAATATACAATCAACATGGTTTGAGCTTTCACAGAACATGACAACTTGTTTCTGACGAGGAATTATGGGCTACATGTATGCAACATTAGACAACACTGAAATCTTTAAACACCTTTTTTTTCTTTTATTTCTACCATTCCTAATATGTCTTTAAAAAAACTCTCTAAAGTACAGTACACTTGGCCGTTTTACAGTCTGAGCCATGAAGTGATCAACTACACTTTGGAAGAAAGTAAGCCTGACATTTTGTGAAGTAAGCCCCCTGATAGAGTGCTCACAGAGCTGCCTGCCATGGGATTTAAGAAGTTTTAAACTAATACCCTGTCATATATTTCCCACATCCCACCAAGTTCTTGTAGGATATCCTTACATAACTCTACTTTACTCATAACTCTAACACTCCTTTTCACCAAGAATGACTTTTGTTTCTTTAGTTTGACCCAAGTCTGTTTTTTTAATTTTTTTTTTTTAATTTTTTTTTTTTTTTTTTTTTTTTTACCATTTTGACACTGTAGGTCATCGTTACCTCGACTTGGTCTCTGTACTTTAGAAAGCCTTTAGACCTCCTGTGTAGTTGGCAGAGGTTTTGAGTGTTCCTGAGAAACATTTATTTGACAGGTTGTACTGTATGACCTGTCTAATGGTAAAGTCTGACTGATCCTCTGCTGTACGCATTACACTGCAGAAATGTGAAAATTCAACTCATGGTTTGAAATTACCCTTGTCTGCAACAGCTTACAGCTTCGGGCTGGACACAAATTGAAGTCAGAACCTGATAACATTAAAGGAGAGAGACAGGAAGGAATGCACGTACTTTGGCCATTATGATCTATGATAATAATAAATAAACCTGAGGCCCAGTATGTCTGCTTGAGTATTTCCTTTTCATGCAACCTTATACTTCAGCTCTACTATAGTTCAAGGGGAAATGCTGTGCATTTTACTACACAACATTTATTTGACAACATTAAAATGCAGTTTACACACTAATGGATCAGAAGTAACATTCTAGTGATATGTATGGCCAGTATAACACTCTGGCCAATCTATGGCAATGAGTAGTTTTACTCTTAAGTATACACCATACTTTCACTCAAGTGAAATTTTCAGTGCAGGGCTTTTAAATGTAACAGAGTATTTTTACATTGTGCTGTTGCTATTTTTACTTAAGTAAAAGATCTCAATACTTCTCCCAACTTTATGGGAGATTTTGCAGTGATACACAGCATTCTCCACCACCATCAACAAATTGCCGTGTTCATCCCTCCATTAGACTTCCAGAGACTTTATGAGAATTTATGCCAAAGAGAACTGTCTAGTCCATTACGACAATGACTATAGTTGCTGTTTGCAGTTGGGGCCCTGAGGCCCTGAAAAGATCTGCCTGAGGAAATCTGGTTGGCTGAGTCAGTGACTTCTTTTAAATCTCTTCTTAAAACATTTATCGGAGAGCGTTTCCTGATTCTACTTGAGTTTTTATTGTCTTTGAACTTTTTTTTCTCTTTGAACTTTTCTCGTTTTATCTTTTAACTGTTTTCATCATCTAATGATTTTAGGTTTTACCTGCTTTAAATGTTATGATTTGTACATTTTAATTTCCTGTGCTTTGTGGAGCACTTTGTAATGTGAGCTTTGAAATGTGCTCAATAAATAAAAGATTATTATTCCTATTATTGCTATCAGCACACACTGAATGGGCCCCTTGGAAGACACACAAAAAATCCCCAACCTTCATCTTACCTAACAGCAGTATTATGAAGCAAAAAACTATCAAAAGTGAATATCAGATTAGACTCTGTATTTCCAGACACTCAATATTACAAGATGTGGAGAAATGCAATTGTAATGCTGCTTAAATGAAAAGACACCACATTCAGACATTAATTCATTTCATCTACTTCAAAAAACTGAATATAGATATTTGTGGAAGTGAACACAAAGCAAGAAAAGCTGTAACAAGAACAGGTCAAGAAAACTAACTGAAGTGACCACAGACATTGGGCATTGAACTAACAGAACAACTTTCTTAAATGAGGCAGAACTGACTGCAGTGAAGGCAGCACGGCATCTCCAAGACTCAGCAACAAGGATCCAGAGCAAAATATAGTGACTTTAAAGGTGAGGCAAATAATGAGGGTAATCAGTCAACACAAACTTTGGATATAAGTCCCTGCCAAATGGATTCTGGCTTAGGAACACCCAGGAGTCTCCAAGTCCAGAGTCAGCACCCTGCACAGTGGTAGTGACAGATAATGAGAGTCACTTTAAACAGTGGCTTTGGCTGAGGGGTCCCCCCCTCACCCTCTGGGCTCATGGGTCTTACTAAGACAATTTATATTGTTTTTTCCACTTAACTGGGCACATGTCTGCAGAGTAAATGTTATGGCTAGGTGTTTTTTTTTACTGGACCTAAATGCAGACACAGACAAGGTAGGGAGGGTTAAAGATGAATTTGTTGTAAAAGGAATATTTGGCAGTGAGAGGGGTGTTAGAGAAGGCAGGGGAGCGGAGATGGCAGGAGCGAGTGGCAAAGCTGGCACAGGAGATAACTATTAGTAAAGCACGAAAGAAAACACAAGAGAATCACTGTAGTCATGAAAGTACTAGAGCAGCTGAGTGTGTAGCTACCACTGAGAGAGCTGTAACAATCTGGTGAAGACTGGTAGGAGAGCTGGGGTGCTTGAACTGCTGGTGATGAGTAGAATGAGAACAGGTGTGGGGAAAAGCCGGGCGCTGGGTGATGATGCTGCGCCCACTACACACACACACACACACACACACACACACACACACACAGGGTGAGGGGGGTGAGAGGGAACATGGGGGACCACAGGAAAAACAGAGAAACACAGGGAAAAGCACTGGAGGCATGGTCAAGCTACGACATTAAAAGTTTCTTAAGTGAAAAAAAACCCAACAAAAAACAATAATTTAATGAAATACTACAAGTTCAAAACTACTGTGAGGCTATATGGTTCATTCCTACTCATTAGAAAAAACTAAAAAGACATTTTTAATGTATTTTGCAATTATCAGCCTTATGCTCCAATCCATCTTTGCGATGCAATGGAGAGCTCAGTGAACTAAGCTCAGTAATGAAATGCTGCTGATAGCGCTGTCATTTGAATGGAATGTATAATTTGACTTTCAAAACATCTGCATCACTTTAGGAAATAAATTAATGCTACAAACAAAGAGACGCTTTTTTAGACTTAATGTGTGAAACATCCCATTATCACAACTCTTCTAGTCATTGAATTATTCAGTAGCAGTGAGTGACTTGAAATAATCTGTTACAATCCTCGTCCTTCTAGCATTTCGCTGAACACAGTGAATTTCACCGACTCATTTACTACACTTTATTAACTGCTTCTAACACACAACAATATTAAAATGCCTGTTGTCTGTCTCCAGAAGCAACTGTCTCCCTAATTTGCCAGATTACATTACATTGTTCTTTTATCTTCCATACATGCATGAGTTTCCCTCCACTGATATGGGCAGCCTCCAACTTCCCATCAAAGGCTGTGAATAGAAGCTCTGCCACGATTCTTGACTCTGACGCCTGGTGTTTGATTCCACTAAAGGACCGCACTGCCTCCTACTCTTTTCTTTTAGCAGAGAAAATATGGCCTTCACTGTTTGCTTCAGCACTCTCCCCACCACTTTACACTGCCTGCAGCCAATTTTCAGCAATAAATAGAAATAAAAGTGAAATGCTCTAGAGTAGTACCAGCAGAGACTCAAGTGGCTCGATGGAGTTTCCAAAACATGGCTGATTGAATTTTATTCCCTATACATCCTTCACGTGAAGACACAAAAAGACATCATTAAAAAAATGTTCATGAGTGTTTTTCATTTAATAAGCCTTAACTGTGGAGCATCAGCAGCTAAAGTTTTGCTTGATTTAATTCATTGGAAGTTCGATTGTGCTGTGTAATTCAGTTGTCTCATGTTGTTTATGTCTTATTTGCATGGTATTGAATAAACTCGCAGAACTCCTAACTCCTGTTGATGTGCAATCCATATGCCATTTTTTTTCTTTTTCAAATTTTCTTCAAAGAGCTGCACAGGCAAGCTGCAACCCATGCAGCAGGTTTTGCTCTCTTGACAATGCTGACGTCTGATGGATTGCTACAGTGAGGATGAATATATTGCCGTGATCATTCATCTTGCCAAATGTGACATATCAGCACAACAGGGCATAACTCAAGGTATATCAACTGTTGTTGACAAGAGGGTTGACATTACCCAAGGGCAAACAGTCTAACATCAGCTCTTAGAGCTTTAACATTCACCAATTAAGACATGACAGCTAAAAGCAACCTGCAGATGCTGCAGTTCGTGTCTGCATTGTGACGGTAGGGGTAACACTTCATGGGTGTTGCAAACACCTCTTTATTGCACTCTCTTTTTAGATTTATATCCTAAATGGGTAACATATCCTGGGGAACTCATGAAATAAGGATATTTAAATCCTAATGAGGGATTACTTTTATTAACAGTTTTTATGTTTTTGCAACTAATGGAATAGCACATTGATTTGCTCTCAACATGTCTCATATGTGAATAACAAAATACGATCAGTTATTTTTCGCTGCCTAGCAAATTGAGCATATGATTACAACCCTTGGGGTTGAGGTTTAAGCATCAAAACAACTTGGTTACGGTTAGGAAAGGATGCTGCTTTGGCCAAAAGAGCCCAGTGGTGACAGTAGGTAGGAGGCTTCAAAATCTCCCATCAATGTTAAACTAATTAGAGATATGGGGACTGTGTAGGCCAATACATATTATTCACTCTATAACAGCTTTTGAAACAGTTCATATTTTATCCATATTTCATATTAAAAATCCATGACATACATTACTCCCTCTGCAACGCATTATGGCATCTTTCAGCTCCTCATTGTTTTGATTTCATAGCCTGTGCTTTAACTGCTTTGGTTCAATCTCATTGCTGATATTAACGTTATTTACAGTCTCAGTCATAGCTGTTTTCAGCAAGCTCTGATAAACCCCATTGAGTGCTCAGCACCAAACAGAGGATACAGAAGTTTAACAACTAACTGGTGAACATAGTGGAGCATTTAGCAGCTAAAGAGCCAGTTATTTCCCTCAGGGGTTGGTGGAGAGAAAAACAGAACAAAAAGCAGAGTGAATTTTAGACTTCACATTGATCACACGGCCAAAAACTGGACTGCAAATGAATGCTAATGTTGCTCTGTGACTGCTGTAGGTGTAAATAAGAAACTGTTTACTAGTAAGTTTCGCACAACAACTTAATTGAGTGATAATAGGTCAGTGTTGTGTTTACAACTTGTTTCACTGCCTTGGAGTGGCCAAAACAAAATCATAAACAGATTTATTTGGGCAAAAATAACAACCTGTCAAAAACACAAAACAGCAAATACTGTGTCAGGTAATTCAATTATTAGGCTACCAGTGTGTCAAAAATAAGGTCTATGGTATGAAAGCTACAAAACAACTTTTACTAGATAACATAAATTAACACAGAAGTGTGGAAGAGTGTACACTCAAGAAATATTCCATACGCCTGACAAATCTTGAAACTAAGAACAAAGGCAGGCGGAGAAAATAAATCACTCAATCAAAGGAGCATGTCTTTATAATTACATGCCAGAATGACGCTGCTGTCATGGCCTAAAAGGGATGATAATTTTCTAATCATGCACAGCTGAGAAAAAACACTTAATATTAACATTACTGGATTACCTACTTGTAAGGAATCTAAAAAAACATTATTTTATGCTGGAGAAATGTATCAAAATTACAATTTAAACATATTTTAGGTCTAGACAATTAAACCATTATTATTCTCATTTCAGAAGTTTGGATTCTTGTGTTTGCTGAGTGAAAATGTCACACTGGCAGTGTATGGCAGTTGTGCTCATCTCATCTCAAATAATGTCACATTCTCTGAATCAGTTGCTCAGATTACTCTGATATGGTCACAGTCCTGAGGGTCAAACTACTATAAAATGAATAGGCAGAAGAGCACAATAGCATCCAAAGATTATATAGTGAGTGACATGTTTCTCAGGTGTCCAGAGAAACATGGTGAACTTCTGCAGTTACTTCTCTACAGAGAAAAGCAGCAATAACAAGCAAGAGATGAACCCCCATGATTGAGGAGGAGGAAACAGCAGGCAGTCCCTACACCGATAATTCAAGTTTAATCTGAGCTCTGCAGATGTACACACACGGAGTGAGCTGTGCACCACTGCAGATTTACTCCCAGTAGTCTAATGTTATCAAACCACAGCAAACAAACACACACACTCTCACGCACACACATACACACGCAGCTCTGAGAGAACTCTGGATATAACCTGAATTACACTGATTGCCAAAGAAGTTATCCTTGATAAGGAAGGGATTGCAACAAAATTGTGTTTACATGCTGGGAGCTGATACAAGGAACTATCTCCTGCAAAAGAGGGCATGATAGGAATCACATTCAGCAACCACCGTGGTTTGAAAGGAGTGTTTCCATGTCCCAAAAAGTGGAGAATAGCAGCATTCACACACAAAACGATGAGGAAATTGTTACCATGGTGACTGATTAAACTGAAGGCTGTGATTCTGCCACTGAGCTACTAGTCCAGCCACAGCTAGATAAATATATGACACAATGAAACAGATAAAACCGACATGCTACAGTAGACAAGATTTGTTCTTGAAGAAGTTTAGAAGTTTAGTAATCATATGCTTAGTGCATTATAAGCAAGTGTAGTCTCCTTTTTTTGATTACAGAGTAAAGAGACTATCTTCAACAGACAGCAACAGAACTGTTCGTGCCATGTTTATGTTTTTTCTGAGAAGCAACCCCATCTGGCCATGTGATTAATGACTGCTCTTCCCAGAAAAACAAGAGCATTGCTTTTTTTATCAGAAGACATAGACGCAGGAAAATTAAAGAAAAAAACCTTCCATTCAGACGAGACATCAGTTGCTTCAACAAGTGCCCAAAAAATGTCATACTGTATTTATATTCAAGTGACAAAGCCCTGTGGTGGCTGTGGAACGTATGACTCATATTTGCTAGGTACAAAGGAGGAAGTCATGCGCCATTATTATAGAGCCACAAAGTCTTCAAAAGATGGATCAACAACATGTCAGATTTTAACGCAGGAGATCACTGTTCATTTCCTGTTATCTCCCGACTCAACGTTTTCTTCTTTTAGCCATGACTGTGGTCGATCCCAAAATGTAACCAAGTGGTTATTATTGTCACCATGATGAAAAAGGTCCCCTAACACAGTAGTGATTTTAAGCCAGACAAACGTGTACTAAGTTGGTTCTGTGGCCAAACTTTAACCAAAGCAATGTAAGATCAGAAAATACAGTTGCAGTATATGTATTGTTGTAGAAGGCAAAGACAACAACATATTTTGTCATTTAATTTGGAGTGATGGTCAATCTGAATGGGACAATGAGCGT
>NW_026117149.1:0-14695 GCF_001640805.2 Lates calcarifer | reverse complement strand
ACGCGGAATCACTGTGAGCAGAAGTCGAGACAGGAGGAATTTCAGACGCGGGACTCACTGTGAGTCCTCAGAAGGGAAAATATCCCGGTCGGCCGCTGACCGTTTCCATACACCCAGATCATTCACAACCATTCGAATTCAACAAACATTCATATTAAAGTGGCTGAATTGTCATTTTCTCCTCTCCTTTCGCTGGAGACAGCATTTGTTAATTGTGAGCTTTATCAGCGACAGAAAGAAGTAAAACGCAGATGTTGACTCACTGGCCTCAGACTGCTGTCTATTTTGTTTATTCATGAAATGAAAGTTGATAAACATTAGATATTGAGCAGCGATACGTGGATTTTCGGGCTTTTTCACACACTGGTCTGAAATGCAGCCTCTAAAGAAGGTCTCTCCTTTCACATGAGACAGCAGTCGTTAATTGTGAGCTTAATGAGAGAGCAGAAGCGGATACACGAAGACTTTCAGATACCATACTCAGTGTGAGTCCACAGAAGGGAAAAAGATCTCCCTCGGCCACTTTCATACACCCAGATTGTTGATGAACATTAGAATTTGACAAACACTTTTATTAAATTGGCTGAGATTTTACTTTCTCCTCTCCATTCACTAGACAGCAGTTTTTCATTCTGAGCTTAGTGAGCGAGCAGAAGCCGAGACAGGAGGACTTTCAGACGCGGGAATCACCGTGAGCAGAATCCGAGACAGCAAGACTTTCAGACGCGGGACTCACTGTGAGTTCACAGACGGGAAAATGTTTCCCCTCGGTCACGGACTGTTTCCATCCATCCCTACAGTTCATGAAAATTAGAATTGGACCAATATTCATAGTAAAGTGGCTGAAATCTCATCTTCTCTTCTCCGTTCACTGGAGACAGCATTTGATAATTCTGAGCTTAATGAGCGAGCAGAAGCCGAGACAGGAGGACTTTCAGACGCGGGACTCAATGTGAGTCGACAGACGGGAAAAAGATCCCCTCGGCGGCTCACACTTTCCATACATCCCGACTGTACATGATCAATAGAATTTGACCAATATTCATATAAAAGTCAATGAGATTTTACTTTCCCCTCTCCTTTCACTAGACAGCAGTTTTTCATTCTGAGTTTAATGAGCGAGCAGAAGCCGAGACAGGAAGACCTTCAGACGCGGGACTCGCTGTGAGCAGAAGCCGAGACAGGCGCACTGTCAGACGCGGGAATCACTGTGAGCAGAAGTCGAGACAGGAGGAATTTCAGACGCGGGACTCACTGTGAGTCCTCAGAAGGGAAAATATCCCGGTCGGCCGCTGACCGTTTCCATACACCCAGATCATTCACAACCATTCGAATTCAACAAACATTCATATTAAAGTGGCTGAATTGTCATTTTCCCTCTCCTTTCGCTGGAGACAGCATTTGTTAATTGTGAGCTTTATCAGCGACAGAAAGAAGTAAAACGCAGATGTTGACTCACTGGCCTCAGACTGCTGTCTATTTTGTTTATTCATGAAATGAAAGTTGATAAACATTAGATATTGAGCAGCGATACGTGGATTTTCGGGCTTTTTCACACACTGGTCTGAAATGCAGCCTCTAAGAAGGTCTCTCCTTTCACATGAGACAGCAGTCGTTAATTGTGAGCTTAATGAGAGAGCAGAAGCGGATACACGAAGACTTTCAGATACCATACTCAGTGTGAGTCCACAGAAGGGAAAAAGATCTCCCTCGGCCACTTTCATACACCCAGATTGTTGATGAACATTAGAATTTGACAAACACTTTTATTAAATTGGCTGAGATTTTACTTTCTCCTCTCCATTCACTAGACAGCAGTTTTTCATTCTGAGCTTAGTGAGCGAGCAGAAGCCGAGACAGGAGGACTTTCAGACGCGGGAATCACCGTGAGCAGAATCCGAGACAGCAAGACTTTCAGACGCGGGACTCACTGTGAGTTCACAGACGGGAAAATGTTTCCCCTCGGTCACGGACTGTTTCCATCCACAGTTCATGAAAATTAGAATTGGACCAATATTCATAGTAAAGTGGCTGAAATCTCATCTTCTCTTCTCCGTTCACTGGAGACAGCATTTGATAATTCTGAGCTTAATGAGCGAGCAGAAGCCGAGACAGGAGGACTTTCAGACGCGGGACTCAATGTGAGTCGACAGACGGGAAAAAGATCCCCCTCGGCGGCTCACACTTTCCATACATCCCGACTGTACATGATCAATAGAATTTGACCAATATTCATATAAAAGTGAATGAGATTTTACTTTCCCCTCTCCTTTCACTAGACAGCAGTTTTTCATTCTGAGTTTAATGAGCGAGCAGAAGCCGAGACAGGAAGACCTTCAGAAGCTGTGAGCAGAAGCCGAGACAGGTGTCAGACGCGGGAATCACTGTGAGCAGAAGTCGAGACAGGAGGAATTTCAGACGCGGGACTCACTGTGAGTCCTCAGAAGGGAAAATATCCCGGTCGGCCCGCTGACCGTTTCCATACACCCAGATCATTCACAACCATTCGAAATTCAACAAACATTCATATTAAAGTGGCTGAATTGTCATTTTCTCCTCTCCTTTCGCTGGAGACAGCATTTGTTAATTGTGAGCTTTATCAGCGACAGAAAGAAGTAAAACGCAGATGTTGACTCACTGGCCTCAGACTGCTGTCTATTTTGTTTATTCATGAAATGAAAGTTGATAAACATTAGATATTGAGCAGCGATACGTGGATTTTCGGGCTTTTTCACACACTGGTCTGAAATGCAGCCTCTAAAGAAGGTCTCTCCTTTCACATGAGACAGCAGTCGTTAATTGTGAGCTTAATGAGAGAGCAGAAGCGGATACACGAAGACTTTCAGATACCATACTCAGTGTGAGTCCACAGAAGGGAAAAAGATCTCCCTCGGCCACTTTCATACACCCAGATTGTTGATGAACATTAGAATTTGACAAACACTTTTATTAAATTGGCTGAGATTTTACTTTCTCCTCTCCATTCACTAGACAGCAGTTTTTCATTCTGAGCTTAGTGAGCGAGCAGAAGCCGAGACAGGAGGACTTTCAGACGCGGGAATCACCGTGAGCAGAATCCGAGACAGCAAGACTTTCAGACGGGGACTCACTGTGAGTTCACAGACGGGAAAATGTTTCCCCTCGGTCACGGACTGTTTCCATCCATCCCTACAGTTCATGAAAATTAGAATTGGACCAATATTCATAGTAAAGTGGCTGAAATCTCATCTTCTCTTCTCCGTTCACTGGAGACAGCATTTGATAATTCTGAGCTTAATGAGCGAGCAGAAGCCGAGACAGGAGGACTTTCAGACGCGGGACTCAATGTGAGTCGACAGACGGGAAAAAGATCCCCCTCGGCGGCTCACACTTTCCATACATCCCGACTGTACATGATCAATAATTTGACCAATATTCATATAAAGTGAATGAGATTTTACTTTCCCCTCTCCTTTCACTAGACAGCAGTTTTTCATTCTGAGTTTAATGAGCGAGCAGAAGCCGAGACAGGAAGGACCTTCAGACGCGGGACTCGCTGTGAGCAGAAGCCGAGACAGGCGCACTGTCAGACGCGGGAATCACTGTGAGCAGAAGTCGAGACAGGAGGAATTTCAGACGCGGGACTCACTGTGAGTCCTCAGAAGGGAAAATATCCCGGTCGGCCGCTGACCGTTTCCATACACCCAGATCATTCACAACCATTCGAATTCAACAAACATTCATATTAAAGTGGCTGAATTCATTTTCTCCTCTCCTTTCGCTGGAGACAGCATTTGTTAATTGTGAGCTTTATCAGCGACAGAAAGAAGTAAAACGCAGATGTTGACTCACTGGCCTCAGACTGCTGTCTATTTTTTATTCATGAAATGAAGTTGATAAACATTAGATATTGAGCAGCGATACGTGGATTTTCGGGCTTTTTCACACACTGGTCTGAAATGCAGCCTCTAAAGAAGGTCTCTCTTTCACATGAGACAGCAGTCGTTAATTGTGAGCTTAATGAGAGAGCAGAAGCGGATACACGAAGACTTTCAGATACCATACTCAGTGTGAGTCCACAGAAGGGAAAAAGATCTCCCTCGGCCACTTTCATACACCCAGATTGTTGATGAACATTAGAATTTGACAAACACTTTTATTAAATTGGCTGAGATTTTACTTTCTCCTCTCCATTCACTAGACAGCAGTTTTTCATTCTGAGCTTAGTGAGCGAGCAGAAGCCGAGACAGGAGGACTTTCAGACGCGGGAATCACCGTGAGCAGAATCCGAGACAGCAAGACTTTCAGACGCGGGACTCACTGTGAGTTCACAGACGGGAAAATGTTTCCCCTCGGTCACGGACTGTTTCCATCCATCCCTACAGTTCATGAAAATTAGAATTGGACCATATTCATAGTAAAGTGGCTGAAATCTCATCTTCTCTTCTCCGTTCACTGGAGACAGCATTTGATAATTCTGAGCTTAATGAGCGAGCAGAAGCCGAGACAGGAGGACTTTCAGACGCGGACTCAATGTGAGTCGACAGACGGGAAAAAGATCCCCCTCGGCGGCTCACACTTTCCATACATCCCGACTGTACATGATCAATAGAATTTGACCAATATTCATATAAACGTCAATGAGATTTTACTTTCCCCTCTCCTTTCACTAGACAGCAGTTTTTCATTCTGAGTTTAATGAGCGAGCAGAAGCCGAGACAGGAAGGACCTTCAGACGCGGACTCGCTGTGAGCAGAAGCCGAGACAGGCGCACTGTCAGACGCGGGAATCACTGTGAGCAGAAGTCGAGACAGGAGGAATTTCAGACGCGGGACTCACTGTGAGTCCTCAGAAGGGAAAATATCCCGGTCGGCCGCTGACCGTTTCCATACACCCAGATCATTCACAACCATTCCAATTCAACAAACATTCATATTAAAGTGGCTGAATTGTCATTTTCTCCTCTCCTTTCGCTGGAGACAGCATTTGTTAATTGTGAGCTTTATCAGCGACAGAAAGAAGTAAAACGCAGATGTTGACTCACTGGCCTCAGACTGCTGTCTATTTTGTTTATTCATGAAATGAAAGTTGATAAACATTAGATATTGAGCAGCGATACGTGGATTTTCGGGCTTTTTCACACACTGGTCTGAAATGCAGCCTCTAAAGAAGGTCTCTCCTTTCACATGGAGACAGCAGTCGTTAATTGTGAGCTTAATGAGAGAGCAGAAGCGGATACACGAAGACTTTCAGATACCATACTCAGTGTGAGTCCACAGAAGGGAAAAAGATCTCCCTCGGCCACTTTCATACACCCAGATTGTTGATGAACATTAGAATTTGACAAACACTTTTATTAAATTGGCTGAGATTTTACTTTCTCCTCTCCATTCACTAGACAGCAGTTTTTCATTCTGAGCTTAGTGAGCGAGCAGAAGCCGAGACAGGAGGACTTTCAGACGCGGGAATCACCGTGAGCAGAATCCGAGACAGCAAGACTTTCAGACGCGGGACTCACTGTGAGTTCACAGACGGGAAAATGTTTCCCCTCGGTCACGGACTGTTTCCATCCATCCCTACAGTTCATGAAAATTAGAATTGGACCAATATTCATAGTAAAGTGGCTGAAATCTCATCTTCTCTTCTCCGTTCACTGGAGACAGCATTTGATAATTCTGAGCTTAATGAGCGAGCAGAAGCCGAGACAGGAGGACTTTCAGACGCGGGACTCAATGTGAGTCGACAGACGGGAAAAATCCCCCTCGGCGGCTCACACTTTCCATACATCCCGACTGTACATGATCAATAGAATTTGACCAATATTCATATAAACGTCAATGAGATTTTACTTTCCCCTCTCCTTTCACTAGACAGCAGTTTTTCATTCTGAGTTTAATGAGCGAGCAGAAGCCGAGACAGGAAGGACCTTCAGACGCGGGACTCGCTGTGAGCAGAAGCCGAGACAGGCGCACTGTCAGACGCGGGAATCACTGTGAGCAGAAGTCGAGACAGGAGGAATTTCAGACGCGGGACTCACTGTGAGTCCTCAGAAGGGAAAATATCCCGGTCGGCCGCTGACCGTTTCCATACACCCAGATCATTCACAACCATTCGAATTCAACAAACATTCATATTAAAGTGGCTGAATTGTCATTTTCTCCTCTCCTTTCGCTGGAGACAGCATTTGTTAATTGTGAGCTTTATCAGCGACAGAAAGAAGTAAAACGCAGATGTTGACTCACTGGCCTCAGACTGCTGTCTATTTTGTTTATTCATGAAATGAAAGTTGATAAACATTAGATATTGAGCAGCGATACGTGGATTTTCGGGCTTTTTCACACACTGGTCTGAAATGCAGCCTCTAAAGAAGGTCTCTCCTTTCACATGAGACAGCAGTCGTTAATTGTGAGCTTAATGAGAGAGCAGAAGCGGATACACGAAGACTTTCAGATACCATACTCAGTGTGAGTCCACAGAAGGGAAAAAGATCTCCCTCGGCCACTTTCATACACCCAGATTGTTGATGAACATTAGAATTTGACAAACACTTTTATTAAATTGGCTGAGATTTTACTTTCTCCTCTCCATTCACTAGACAGCAGTTTTTCATTCTGAGCTTAGTGAGCGAGCAGAAGCCGAGACAGGAGGACTTTCAGACGCGGGAATCACCGTGAGCAGAATCCGAGACAGCAAGACTTTCAGACGCGGGACTCACTGTGAGTTCACAGACGGGAAAATGTTTCCCCTCGGTCACGGACTGTTTCCATCCATCCCCTACAGTTCATGAAAATTAGAATTGGACCAATATTCATAGTAAAGTGGCTGAAATCTCATCTTCTCTTCTCCGTTCACTGGAGACAGCATTTGATAATTCTGAGCTTAATGAGCGAGCAGAAGCCGAGACAGGAGGACTTTCAGACGCGGGACTCAATGTGAGTCGACAGACGGGAAAAAGATCCCCCTCGGCGGCTCACACTTTCCATACATCCCGACTGTACATGATCAATAGAATTTGACCAATATTCATATAAAAGTCAATGAGATTTTACTTTCCCTCTCCTTTCACTAGACAGCAGTTTTTCATTCTGAGTTTAATGAGCGAGCAGAAGCCGAGACAGGAAGGACCTTCAGAACTCGCTGTGAGCAGAAGCCGAGACAGGAGACGCGGGAATCACTGTGAGCAGAAGTCGAGACAGGAGGAATTTCAGACGCGGGACTCACTGTGAGTCCTCAGAAGGGAAAATATCCGGTCGGCCGCTGACCGTTTCCATACACCCAGATCATTCACAACCATTCCAATTCAACAAACATTCATATTAAAGTGGCTGAATTGTCATTTTCTCCTCTCCTTTCGCTGGAGACAGCATTTGTTAATTGTGAGCTTTATCAGCGACAGAAAGAAGTAAAACGCAGATGTTGACTCACTGGCCTCAGACTGCTGTCTATTTTGTTTATTCATGAAATGAAAGTTGATAAACATTAGATATTGAGCAGCGATACGTGGATTTTCGGGCTTTTTCACACACTGGTCTGAAATGCAGCCTCTAAAGAAGGTCTCTCCTTTCACATGAGACAGCAGTCGTTAATTGTGAGCTTAATGAGAGAGCAGAAGCGGATACACGAAGACTTTCAGATACCATACTCAGTGTGAGTCCACAGAAGGGAAAAAGATCTCCCTCGGCCACTTTCATACACCCAGATTGTTGATGAACATTAGAATTTGACAAACACTTTTATTAAATTGGCTGAGATTTTACTTTCTCCTCTCCATTCACTAGACAGCAGTTTTTCATTCTGAGCTTAGTGAGCGAGCAGAAGCCGAGACAGGAGGACTTTCAGACGCGGGAATCACCGTGAGCAGAATCCGAGACAGCAAGACTTTCAGACGCGGGACTCACTGTGAGTTCACAGACGGGAAAATGTTTCCCCTCGGTCACGGACTGTTTCCATCCATCCCTACAGTTCATGAAAATTAGAATTGGACCAATATTCATAGTAAAGTGGCTGAAATCTCATCTTCTCTTCTCCGTTCACTGGAGACAGCATTTGATAATTCTGAGCTTAATGAGCGAGCAGAAGCCGAGACAGGAGGACTTTCAGACGCGGGACTCAATGTGAGTCGACAGACGGGAAAAAGATCCCCCTCGGCGGCTCACTTTCCATACATCCCGACTGTACATGATCAATAGAATTTGACCAATATTCATATAAACGTCAATGAGATTTTACTTTCCCCTCTCCTTTCACTAGACAGCAGTTTTTCATTCTGAGTTTAATGAGCGAGCAGAAGCCGAGACAGGAAGGACCTTCAGACGCGGGACTCGCTGTGAGCAGAAGCCGAGACAGGCGCACTGTCAGACGCGGGAATCACTGTGAGCAGAAGTCGAGACAGGAGGAATTTCAGACGCGGGACTCACTGTGAGTCCTCAGAAGGGAAAATATCCGGTCGGCCGCTGACCGTTTCCATACACCCAGATCATTCACAACCATTCCAATTCAACAAACATTCATATTAAAGTGGCTGAATTGTCATTTTCTCCTCTCCTTTCGCTGGAGACAGCATTTGTTAATTGTGAGCTTTATCAGCGACAGAAAGAAGTAAAACGCAGATGTTGACTCACTGGCCTCAGACTGCTGTCTATTTTGTTTATTCATGAAATGAAAGTTGATAAACATTAGATATTGAGCAGCGATACGTGGATTTTCGGGCTTTTTCACACACTGTCTGAAATGCAGCCTCTAAAGAAGGTCTCTCCCTTTCACATGAGACAGCAGTCGTTAATTGTGAGCTTAATGAGAGAGCAGAAGCGGATACACGAAGACTTTCAGATACCATACTCAGTGTGAGTCCACAGAAGGGAAAAAGATCTCCCTCGGCCACTTTCATACACCCAGATTGTTGATGAACATTAGAATTTGACAAACACTTTTATTAAATTGGCTGAGATTTTACTTTCTCCTCTCCATTCACTAGACAGCAGTTTTTCATTCTGAGCTTAGTGAGCGAGCAGAAGCCGAGACAGGAGGACTTTCAGACGCGGGAATCACCGTGAGCAGAATCCGAGACAGCAAGACTTTCAGACGCGGACTCACTGTGAGTTCACAGACGGGAAAATGTTTCCCCTCGGTCACGGACTGTTTCCATCCATCCCTACAGTTCATGAAAATTAGAATTGGACCAATATTCATAGTAAAGTGGCTGAAATCTCATCTTCTCTTCTCCGTTCACTGGAGACAGCATTTGATAATTCTGAGCTTAATGAGCGAGCAGAAGCCGAGACAGGAGGACTTTCAGACGCGGGACTCAATGTGAGTCGACAGACGGGAAAAAGATCCCCCTCGGCGGCTCACACTTTCCATACATCCCGACTGTACATGATCAATAGAATTTGACCAATATTCATATAAACGTCAATGAGATTTTACTTTCCCCTCTCCTTTCACTAGACAGCAGTTTTTCATTCTGAGTTTAATGAGCGAGCAGAAGCCGAGACAGGAAGGACCTTCAGACGCGGGACTCGCTGTGAGCAGAAGCCGAGACAGGCGCACTGTCAGACGCGGGAATCACTGTGAGCAGAAGTCGAGACAGGAGGAATTTCAGACGCGGGACTCACTGTGAGTCCTCAGAAGGGAAAATATCCCGGTCGGCCGCTGACCGTTTCCATACACCCAGATCATTCACAACCATTCCAATTCAACAAACATTCATATTAAAGTGGCTGAATTGTCATTTTCTCCTCTCCTTTCGCTGGAGACAGCATTTGTTAATTGTGAGCTTTATCAGCGACAGAAAGAAGTAAAACGCAGATGTTGACTCACTGGCCTCAGACTGCTGTCTATTTTGTTTATTCATGAAATGAAAGTTGATAAACATTAGATATTGAGCAGCGATACGTGGATTTTCGGGCTTTTTCACACTGGTCTGAAATGCAGCCTAAAGAAGGTCTCTCCTTTCACATGAGACAGCAGTCGTTAATTGTGAGCTTAATGAGAGCAGAAGCGGATACACGAAGACTTTCAGATACCATACTCAGTGTGAGTCCACAGAAGGGAAAAGATCTCCCTCGGCCACTTTCATACACCCAGATTGTTGATGAACATTAGAATTTGACAAACACTTTTATTAAATTGGCTGAGATTTTACTTTCTCCTCTCCATTCACTAGACAGCAGTTTTTCATTCTGAGCTTAGTGAGCGAGCAGAAGCCGAGACAGGAGGACTTTCAGACGCGGGAATCACCGTGAGCAGAATCCGAGACAGCAAGACTTTCAGACGCGGGACTCACTGTGAGTTCACAGACGGGAAAATGTTTCCCCTCGGTCACGGACTGTTCCATCCATCCCTACAGTTCATGAAAATTAGAATTGGACCAATATTCATAGTAAAGTGGCTGAAATCTCATCTTCTCTTCTCCGTTCACTGGAGACAGCATTTGATAATTCTGAGCTTAATGAGCGAGCAGAAGCCGAGACAGGAGGACTTTCAGACGCGGGACTCAATGTGAGTCGACAGACGGGAAAAAGATCCCCCTCGGCGGCTCACACTTTCCATACATCCCGACTGTACATGATCAATAGAATTTGACCATATTCATATAAACGTCAATGAGATTTTACTTTCCCCTCTCCTTTCACTAGACAGCAGTTTTTCATTCTGAGTTTAATGAGCGAGCAGAAGCGAGACAGGAAGGACCTTCAGACGCGGGACTCGCTGTGAGCAGAAGCCGAGACAGGCGCACTGTCAGACGCGGGAATCACTGTGAGCAGAAGTCGAGACAGGAGGATTCAGACGCGGGACTCACTGTGAGTCCTCAGAAGGGAAAATATCCCGGTCGGCCGCTGACCGTTTCCATACACCCAGATCATTCACAACCATTCGAATTCAACAAACATTCATATTAAAGTGGCTGAATTGTCATTTTCTCCTCTCCTTTCGCTGGAGACAGCATTTGTTAATTGTGAGCTTTATCAGCGACAGAAAGAAGTAAAACGCAGATGTTGACTCACTGGCCTCAGACTGCTGTCTATTTTGTTTATTCATGAAATGAAAGTTGATAAACATTAGATATTGAGCAGCGATACGTGGATTTTCGGGCTTTTTCACACACTGGTCTGAAATGCAGCCTCTAAGAAGGTCTCTCTTTCACATGAGACAGCAGTCGTTAATTGTGAGCTTAATGAGAGAGCAGAAGCGGATACACGAAGACTTTCAGATACCATACTCAGTGTGAGTCCACAGAAGGGAAAAAGATCTCCCTCGGCCACTTTCATACACCCAGATTGTTGATGAACATTAGAATTTGACAAACACTTTTATTAAATTGGCTGAGATTTTACTTTCTCCTCTCCATTCACTAGACAGCAGTTTTCATTCTGAGCTTTAGTGAGCGAGCAGAAGCCGAGACAGGAGGACTTTCAGACGCGGGAATCACCGTGAGCAGAATCCGAGACAGCAAGACTTTCAGACGCGGGACTCACTGTGAGTTCACAGACGGGAAAATGTTTCCCCTCGGTCACGGACTGTTTCCATCCATCCCTACAGTTCATGAAAATTAGAATTGGACCAATATTCATAGTAAAGTGGCTGAAATCTCATCTTCTCTTCTCCGTTCACTGGAGACAGCATTTGATAATTCTGAGCTTAATGAGCGAGAAGCCGAGACAGGAGGACTTTCAGACGCGGGACTCAATGTGAGTCGACAGACGGGAAAAAGATCCCCCTCGGCGGCTCACACTTTCCATACATCCCGACTGTACATGATCAATAGAATTTGACCAATATTCATATAAAGTGAATGAGATTTTACTTTCCCCTCTCCTTTCACTAGACAGCAGTTTTTCATTCTGAGTTTAATGAGCGAGCAGAAGCCGAGACAGGAAGGACCTTCAGAATGAGCAGAAGCCGAGACAGGCGCACTGTCAGAGAATCACTGTGAGCAGAAGTCGAGACAGGAGGAATTTCAGACGCGGACTCACTGTGAGTCCTCAGAAGGGAAAATATCCCGGTCGGCCGCTGACCGTTTCCATACACCCAGATCATTCACAACCATTCGAATTCAACAAACATTCATATTAAAGTGGCTGAATTGTCATTTTCTCCTCTCCTTTCGCTGGAGACAGCATTTGTTAATTGTGAGCTTTATCAGCGACAGAAAGAAGTAAAACGCAGATGTTGACTCACTGGCCTCAGACTGCTGTCTATTTTGTTTATTCATGAAATGAAAGTTGATAAACATTAGATATTGAGCAGCGATACGTGGATTTTCGGGCTTTTCACACACTGGTCTGAAATGCAGCCTCTAAAGAAGGTCTCTCCTTTCACATGAGACAGCAGTCGTTAATTGTGAGCTTAATGAGAGAGCAGAAGCGGATACACGAAGACTTTCAGATACCATACTCAGTGTGAGTCCACAGAAGGGAAAAAGATCTCCCTCGGCCACTTTCATACACCCAGATTGTTGATGAACATTAGAATTTGACAAACACTTTTATTAAATTGGCTGAGATTTTACTTTCTCCTCTCCATTCACTAGACAGCAGTTTTTCATTCTGAGCTTAGTGAGCGAGCAGAAGCCGAGACAGGAGGACTTTCAGACGCCGGGAATCACCGTGAGCAGAATCCGAGACAGCAAGACTTTCAGACGCGGGACTCACTGTGAGTTCACAGACGGGAAAATGTTTCCCCTCGGTCACGGACTGTTTCCATCCATCCCTACAGTTCATGAAAATTAGAATTGGACCAATATTCATAGTAAAGTGGCTGAAATCTCATCTTCTCTTCTCCGTTCACTGGAGACAGCATTTGATAATTCTGAGCTTAATGAGCGAGCAGAAGCCGAGACAGGAGGACTTTCAGACGCGGGACTCAATGTGAGTCGACAGACGGGAAAAAGATCCCCCTCGGCGGCTCACACTTTCCATACATCCCGACTGTACATGATCAATAGAATTTGACCAATATTCATATAAAGTGAATGAGATTTTACTTTCCCTCTCCTTTCACTAGACAGCAGTTTTTCATTCTGAGTTTAATGAGCGAGCAGAAGCCGAGACAGGAAGGACCTTCAGAACTCGCTGTGAGCAGAAGCCGAGAGCACTGTCAGACGGGAATCACTGTGAGCAGAAGTCGAGACAGGAGGAATTTCAGACGCGGACTCACTGTGAGTCCTCAGAAGGGAAAATATCCCGGTCGGCCGCTGACCGTTTCCATACACCCAGATCATTCACAACCATTCAATTCAACAAACATTCATATTAAAGTGGCTGAATTGTCATTTTCTCCTCTCCTTTCGCTGGAGACAGCATTTGTTAATTGTGAGCTTTATCAGCGACAGAAAGAAGTAAAACGCAGATGTTGACTCACTGGCCTCAGACTGCTGTCTATTTTGTTTATTCATGAAATGAAAGTTGATAAACATTAGATATTGAGCAGCGATACGTGGATTTTCGGGCTTTTTCACACACTGGTCTGAAATGCAGCCTCTAAAGAAGGTCTCTCCTTTCACATGAGACAGCAGTCGTTAATTGTGAGCTTAATGAGAGAGCAGAAGCGGATACACGAAGACTTTCAGATACCATACTCAGTGTGAGTCCACAGAAGGGAAAAAGATCTCCCTCGGCACTTTCATACACCCAGATTGTTGATGAACATTAGAATTTGACAAACACTTTTATTAAATTGGCTGAGATTTTACTTTCTCCTCTCCATTCACTAGACAGCAGTTTTTCATTCTGAGCTTAGTGAGCGAGCAGAAGCCGAGACAGGAGGACTTTCAGACGCGGGAATCACCGTGAGCAGAATCCGAGACAGCAAGACTTTCAGACGCGGGACTCACTGTGAGTTCACAGAGAAAATGTTTCCCCTCGGTCACGGACTGTTTCCATCCATCCCTACAGTTCATGAAAATTAGAATTGGACCAATATTCATAGTAAAGTGGCTGAAATCTCATCTTCTCTTCTCCGTTCACTGGAGACAGCATTTGATAATTCTGAGCTTAATGAGCGAGCAGAAGCCGAGACAGGAGGACTTTCAGACGCGGGACTCAATGTGAGTCGACAGACGGAAAAAGATCCCCCTCGGCGGCTCACACTTTCCATACATCCCGACTGTACATGATCAATAGAATTTGACCAATATTCATATAAAAGTGAATGAGATTTTACTTTCCCCTCTCCTTTCACTAGACAGCAGTTTTTCATTCTGAGTTTAATGAGCGAGCAGAAGCCGAGACAGGAGGAATTTCAGACGCGGGACTCACTGTGAGTCCTCAGAAGGGAAAATATCCCGGTCGGCCGCTGACCGTTTCCATACACCCAGATCATTCACAACCATTCGAATTCAACAAACATTCATATTAAAGTGGCTGAATTGTCATTTTCTCCTCTCCTTTCGCTGGAGACAGCATTTGTTAATTGTGAGCTTTATCAGCGACAGAAAGAAGTAAAACGCAGATGTTGACTCACTGGCCTCAGACTGCTGTCTATTTTGTTTATTCATGAAATGAAAGTTGATAAACATTAGATATTGAGCAGCGATACGTGGATTTTCGGGCTTTTTCACACACTGGTCTGAAATGCAGCCTCTAAAGAAGGTCTCTCCTTTCACATGAGACAGCAGTCGTTAATTGTGAGCTTAATGAGAGAGCAGAAGCGGATACACGAAGACTTTCAGATACCATACTCAGTGTGAGTCCACAGAAGGGAAAAAGATCTCCCT
>NW_026117148.1:0-16278 GCF_001640805.2 Lates calcarifer | reverse complement strand
AGATTGTTGATGAACATTAGAATTTGACAAACACTTTTATTAAATTGGCTGAGATTTTACTTTCTCCTCTCCATTCACTAGACAGCAGTTTTTCATTCTGAGCTTAGTGAGCGAGCAGAAGCCGAGACAGGAGGACTTTCAGACGCGGGAATCACCGTGAGCAGAATCCGAGACAGCAAGACTTTCAGACGCGGGACTCACTGTGAGTTCACAGACGGGAAAATGTTTCCCCTCGGTCACGGACTGTTTCCATCCATCCCTACAGTTCATGAAAATTAGAATTGGACCAATATTCATAGTAAAGTGGCTGAAATCTCATCTTCTCTTCTCCGTTCACTGGAGACAGCATTTGATAATTCTGAGCTTAATGAGCGAGCAGAAGCCGAGACAGGAGGACTTTCAGACGCGGGACTCAATGTGAGTCGACAGACGGGAAAAAGATCCCCCTCGGCGGCTCACACTTTCCATACATCCCGACTGTACATGATCAATAGAATTTGACCAATATTCATATAAACGTGAATGAGATTTTACTTTCCCTCTCCTTTCACTAGACAGCAGTTTTTCATTCTGAGTTTAATGAGCGAGCAGAAGCCGAGACAGGAAGGACCTTCAGAACTCGCTGTGAGCAGAAGCCGAGACAGCGCACTGTCAGACGCGGGAATCACTGTGAGCAGAAGTCGAGACAGGAGGAATTTCAGACGCGGGACTCACTGTGAGTCCTCAGAAGGGAAAATATCGGCCCCCGCTGACCGTTTCCATACACCCAGATCATTCACAACCATTCGAATTCAACAAACATTCATATTAAAGTGGCTGAATTGTCATTTTCTCCTCTCCTTTCGCTGGAGACAGCATTTGTTAATTGTGAGCTTTATCAGCGACAGAAAGAAGTAAAACGCAGATGTTGACTCACTGGCCTCAGACTGCTGTCTATTTTGTTTATTCATGAAATGAAAGTTGATAAACATTAGATATTGAGCAGCGATACGTGGATTTTCGGGCTTTTTCACACACTGGTCTGAAATGCAGCCTCTAAAGAAGGTCTCTCCTTTCACATGAGACAGCAGTCGTTAATTGTGAGCTTAATGAGAGAGCAGAAGCGGATACACGAAGACTTTCAGATACCATACTCAGTGTGAGTCCACAGAAGGGAAAAAGATCTCCCTCGGCCACTTTCATACACCAGATTGTTGATGAACATTAGAATTTGACAAACACTTTTATTAAATTGGCTGAGATTTTACTTTCTCCTCTCCATTCACTAGACAGCAGTTTTTCATTCTGAGCTTAGTGAGCGAGCAGAAGCCGAGACAGGAGGACTTTCAGACGCGGGAATCACCGTGAGCAGAATCCGAGACAGCAAGACTTTCAGACGCGGGACTCACTGTGAGTTCACAGACGGGAAAATGTTTCCCCTCGGTCACGGACTGTTTCCATCCATCCCTACAGTTCATGAAAATTAGAATTGGACCAATATTCATAGTAAAGTGGCTGAAATCTCATCTTCTCTTCTCCGTTCACTGGAGACAGCATTTGATAATTCTGAGCTTAATGAGCGAGCAGAAGCCGAGACAGGAGGACTTTCAGACGCGGGACTCAATGTGAGTCGACAGACGGGAAAAAGATCCCCCTCGGCGGCTCACACTTTCCATACATCCCGACTGTACATGATCAATAGAATTTGACCAATATTCATATAAACGTGAATGAGATTTTACTTTCCCCTCTCCTTTCACTAGACAGCAGTTTTTCATTCTGAGTTTAATGAGCGAGCAGAAGCCGAGACAGGAAGGAATTTCAGACGCGGGACTCACTGTGAGTCCTCAGAAGGGAAAATATCCCGGTCGGCCGCTGACCGTTTCCATACACCAGATCATTCACAACCCATTCGAATTCAACAAACATTCATATTAAAGTGGCTGAATTGTCATTTTCTCCTCTCCTTTCGCTGGAGACAGCATTTGTTAATTGTGAGCTTTATCAGCGACAGAAAGAAGTAAAACGCAGATGTTGACTCACTGGCCTCAGACTGCTGTCTATTTTGTTTATTCATGAAATGAAAGTTGATAAACATTAGATATTGAGCAGCGATACGTGGATTTTCGGGCTTTTTCACACACTGGTCTGAAATGCAGCCTCTAAAGAAGGTCTCTCCTTTCACATGAGACAGCAGTCGTTAATTGTGAGCTTAATGAGAGAGCAGAAGCGGATACACGAAGACTTTCAGATACCATACTCAGTGTGAGTCCACAGAAGGGAAAAAGATCTCCCTCGGCCACTTTCATACACCCAGATTGTTGATGAACATTAGAATTTGACAAACACTTTTATTAAATTGGCTGAGATTTTACTTTCTCCTCTCCATTCACTAGACAGCAGTTTTTCATTCTGAGCTTAGTGAGCGAGCAGAAGCCGAGACAGGAGGACTTTCAGACGCGGGAATCACCGTGAGCAGAATCCGAGACAGCAAGACTTTCAGACGCGGGACTCACTGTGAGTTCACAGACGGGAAAATGTTTCCCCTCGGTCACGGACTGTTTCCATCCATCCCTACAGTTCATGAAAATTAGAATTGGACCAATATTCATAGTAAAGTGGCTGAAATCTCATCTTCTCTTCTCCGTTCACTGGAGACAGCATTTGATAATTCTGAGCTTAATGAGCGAGCAGAAGCCGAGACAGGAGGACTTTCAGACGCGGGACTCAATGTGAGTCGACAGACGGGAAAAAGATCCCCCTCGGCGGCTCACACTTTCCATACATCCCGACTGTACATGATCAATAGAATTTGACCAATATTCATATAAAAGTGAATGAGATTTTACTTTCCCCTCTCCTTTCACTAGACAGCAGTTTTTCATTCTGAGTTTAATGAGCGAGCAGAAGCCGAGACAGGAAGGACCTTCAGACGCGGGACTCGCTGTGAGCAGAAGCCGAGACAGGCGCACTGTCAGACGCGGGAATCACTGTGAGCAGAAGTCGAGACAGGAGGAATTTCAGACGCGGGACTCACTGTGAGTCCTCAGAAGGGAAAATATCCCGGTCGGCCGCTGACCGTTTCCATACACCCAGATCATTCACAACCATTCGAATTCAACAAACATTCATATTAAAGTGGCTGAATTGTCATTTTCTCCTCTCCTTTCGCTGGAGACAGCATTTGTTAATTGTGAGCTTTATCAGCGACAGAAAGAAGTAAACGCAGATGTTGACTCACTGGCCTCAGACTGCTGTCTATTTTGTTTATTCATGAAATGAAAGTTGATAAACATTAGATATTGAGCAGCGATACGTGGATTTTCGGGCTTTTTCACACACTGGTCTGAAATGCAGCCTCTAAAGAAGGTCTCTCCTTTCACATGAGACAGCAGTCGTTAATTGTGAGCTTAATGAGAGAGCAGAAGCGGATACACGAAGACTTTCAGATACCATACTCAGTGTGAGTCCACAGAAGGGAAAAAGATCTCCTCGGCCACTTTCATACACCCAGATTGTTGATGAACATTAGAATTTGACAAACACTTTTATTAAATTGGCTGAGATTTTACTTTCTCCTCTCCATTCACTAGACAGCAGTTTTTCATTCTGAGCTTAGTGAGCGAGCAGAAGCCGAGACAGGAGGACTTTCAGACGCGGGAATCACCGTGAGCAGAATCCGAGACAGCAAGACTTTCAGACGCGGGACTCACTGTGAGTTCACAGACGGGAAAATGTTTCCCCTCGGTCACGGACTGTTTCCATCCATCCCTACAGTTCATGAAAATTAGAATTGGACCAATATTCATAGTAAAGTGGCTGAAATCTCATCTTCTCTTCTCCGTTCACTGGAGACAGCATTTGATAATTCTGAGCTTAATGAGCGAGCAGAAGCCGAGACAGGAGGACTTTCAGACGCGGGACTCAATGTGAGTCGACAGACGGGAAAAAGATCCCCCTCGGCGGCTCACACTTTCCATACATCCCGACTGTACATGATCAATAGAATTTGACCAATATTCATATAAATGAATGAGATTTTACTTTCCCCTCTCCTTTCACTAGACAGCAGTTTTTCATTCTGAGTTTAATGAGCGAGCAGAAGCCGAGACAGGAAGGACCTTCAGACGCGGGACTCGCTGTGAGCAGAAGCCGAGACAGGCGCACTGTCAGACGCGGGAATCACTGTGAGCAGAAGTCGAGACAGGAGGAATTTCAGACGCGGGACTCACTGTGAGTCCTCAGAAGGGAAAATATCCCGGTCGGCCGCTGACCGTTTCCATACACCCAGATCATTCACAACCATTCGAATTCAACAAACATTCATATTAAAGTGGCTGAATTGTCATTTTCTCCTCTCCTTTCGCTGGAGACAGCATTTGTTAATTGTGAGCTTTATCAGCGACAGAAAGAAGTAAAACGCAGATGTTGACTCACTGGCCTCAGACTGCTGTCTATTTTGTTTATTCATGAAATGAAAGTTGATAAACATTAGATATTGAGCAGCGATACGTGGATTTTCGGGCTTTTTCACACACTGGTCTGAAATGCAGCCTCTAAAGAAGGTCTCTCCTTTCACATGAGACAGCAGTCGTTAATTGTGAGCTTAATGAGAGAGCAGAAGCGGATACACGAAGACTTTCAGATACCATACTCAGTGTGAGTCCACAGAAGGGAAAAAGATCTCCCTCGGCCACTTTCATACACCCAGATTGTTGATGAACATTAGAATTTGACAAACACTTTTATTAAATTGGCTGAGATTTTACTTTCTCCTCTCCATTCACTAGACAGCAGTTTTTCATTCTGAGCTTAGTGAGCGAGCAGAAGCCGAGACAGGAGGACTTTCAGACGCGGGAATCACCGTGAGCAGAATCCGAGACAGCAAGACTTTCAGACGCGGGACTCACTGTGAGTTCACAGACGGGAAAATGTTTCCCTCGGTCACGGACTGTTTCCATCCATCCCTACAGTTCATGAAAATTAGAATTGGACCAATATTCATAGTAAAGTGGCTGAAATCTCATCTTCTCTTCTCCGTTCACTGGAGACAGCATTTGATAATTCTGAGCTTAATGAGCGAGCAGAAGCCGAGACAGGAGGACTTTCAGACGCGGGACTCAATGTGAGTCGACAGACGGGAAAAAGATCCCCCTCGGCGGCTCACACTTTCCATACATCCCGACTGTACATGATCAATAGAATTTGACCAATATTCATATAAAAGTGAATGAGATTTTACTTTCCCCTCTCCTTTCACTAGACAGCAGTTTTTCATTCTGAGTTTAATGAGCGAGCAGAAGCCGAGACAGGAAGGACCTTCAGACGCGGGACTCGCTGTGAGCAGAAGCCGAGACAGGCGCACTGTCAGACGCGGGAATCACTGTGAGCAGAAGTCGAGACAGGAGGAATTTCAGACGCGGGACTCACTGTGAGTCCTCAGAAGGGAAAATATCCCGGTCGGCCGCTGACCGTTTCCATACACCCAGATCATTCACAACCATTCGAATTCAACAAACATTCATATTAAAGTGGCTGAATTGTCATTTTCTCCTCTCCTTTCGCTGGAGACAGCATTTGTTAATTGTGAGCTTTATCAGCGACAGAAAGAAGTAAAACGCAGATGTTGACTCACTGGCCTCAGACTGCTGTCTATTTTGTTTATTCATGAAATGAAAGTTGATAAACATTAGATATTGAGCAGCGATACGTGGATTTTCGGGCTTTTTCACACACTGGTCTGAAATGCAGCCTCTAAAGAAGGTCTCTCCTTTCACATGAGACAGCAGTCGTTAATTGTGAGCTTAATGAGAGAGCAGAAGCGGATACACGAAGACTTTCAGATACCATACTCAGTGTGAGTCCACAGAGGGAAAAAGATCTCCCTCGGCCACTTTCATACACCCAGATTGTTGATGAACATTAGAATTTGACAAACACTTTTATTAAATTGGCTGAGATTTTACTTTCTCTCCATTCACTAGACAGCAGTTTTTCATTCTGAGCTTAGTGAGCGAGCAGAAGCCGAGACAGGAGGACTTTCAGACGCGGGAAGCAGAATCTGTTTTTCAGACGCGGACTCACTGTGAGTCCTCAGAAGGGAAAATATCCCGGTCGGTGACCGTTTCCATACTCATTCACAACCATTCCAATTCAACAAACATTCATATTAAAGTGGCTGAATTGTCATTTTCTCCTCTCCTTTCGCTGGAGACAGCATTTGTTAATTGTGAGCTTTATCAGCGACAGAAAGAAGTAAAACGCAGATGTTGACTCACTGGCCTCAGACTGCTGTCTATTTTGTTTATTCATGAAATGAAAGTTGATAAACATTAGATATTGAGCAGCGATACGTGGATTTTCGGGCTTTTTCACACACTGGTCTGAAATGCAGCCTCTAAAGAAGGTCTCTCCTTTCACATGAGACAGCAGTCGTTAATTGTGAGCTTAATGAGAGAGCAGAAGCGGATACACGAAGACTTTCAGATACCATACTCAGTGTGAGTCCACAGAAGGGAAAAAGATCTCCCTCGGCCACTTTCATACACCCAGATTGTTGATGAACATTAGAATTTGACAAACACTTTTATTAAATTGGCTGAGATTTTACTTTCTCCTCTCCATTCACTAGACAGCAGTTTTTCATTCTGAGCTTAGTGAGCGAGCAGAAGCCGAGACAGGAGGACTTTCAGACGCGGAATCACCGTGAGCAGAATCCGAGACAGCAAGACTTTCAGACGCGGGACTCACTGTGAGTTCACAGACGGGAAAATGTTTCCCCTCGGTCACGGACTGTTTCCATCCATCCCTACAGTTCATGAAAATTAGAATTGGACCAATATTCATAGTAAAGTGGCTGAAATCTCATCTTCTCTCTCCCGTTCACTGGAGACAGCATTTGATAATTCTGAGCTTAATGAGCGAGCAGAAGCCGAGACAGGAGGACTTTCAGACGCGGGACTCAATGTGAGTCGACAGACGGGAAAAAGATCCCCCTCGGCGGCTCACACTTTCCATACATCCCGACTGTACATGATCAGTAGAATTTGACCAATATTCATATAAACGTGAATGAGATTTTACTTTCCCTCTCCTTTCACTAGACAGCAGTTTTTCATTCTGAGTTTAATGAGCGAGCAGAAGCCGAGACAGGAAGGACCTTCAGAACTCGCTGTGAGCAGAAGCCGAGACAGTGTCAGATCACTGTGAGCAGAAGTCGAGACAGGACAGACGCGGGACTCACTGTGATATCCCGGTCGGCCCGCTGACCGTTTCCATACACCCAGATCATTCACAACCATTCCAATTCAACAAACATTCATATTAAAGTGGCTGAATTGTCATTTTCTCCTCTCCTTTCGCTGGAGACAGCATTTGTTAATTGTGAGCTTTATCAGCGACAGAAAGAAGTAAAACGCAGATGTTGACTCACTGGCCTCAGACTGCTGTCTATTTTGTTTATTCATGAAATGAAAGTTGATAAACATTAGATATTGAGCAGCGATACGTGGATTTTCGGGCTTTTTCACACACTGGTCTGAAATGCAGCCTCTAAAGAAGGTCTCTCCTTTCACATGGAGACAGCAGTCGTTAATTGTGAGCTTAATGAGAGAGCAGAAGCGGATACACGAAGACTTTCAGATACCATACTCAGTGTGAGTCCACAGAAGGGAAAAAGATCTCCCTCGGCCACTTTCATACACCCAGATTGTTGATGAACATTAGAATTTGACAAACACTTTTATTAAATTGGCTGAGATTTTACTTTCTCCTCTCCATTCACTAGACAGCAGTTTTTCATTCTGAGCTTAGTGAGCGAGCAGAAGCCGAGACAGGAGGACTTTCAGACGCGGGAATCACCGTGAGCAGAATCCGAGACAGCAAGACTTTCAGACGCGGGACTCACTGTGAGTTCACAGACGGGAAAATGTTTCCCCTCGGTCACGGACTGTTTCCATCCATCCCTACAGTTCATGAAAAATTAGAATTGGACCAATATTCATAGTAAAGTGGCTGAAATCTCATCTTCTCTTCTCCGTTCACTGGAGACAGCATTTGATAATTCTGAGCTTAATGAGCGAGCAGAAGCCGAGACAGGAGGACTTTCAGACGCGGGGACTCAATGTGAGTCGACAGACGGGAAAAAGATCCCCCTCGGCGGCTCACACTTTCCATACATCCCGACTGTACATGATGAGTAGAATTTGACCAATATTCATATAAACGTCAATGAGATTTTACTTTCCCCTCTCCTTTCACTAGACAGCAGTTTTTCATTCTGAGTTTAATGAGCGAGCAGAAGCCGAGACAGGAAGGACTTCAGACGCGGGACTCACTGTGAGTCCTCAGAAGGGAAAATATCCCGGTCGGCCGCTGACCGTTTCCATACACCCAGATCATTCACAACCATTCCAATTCAACAAACATTCATATTAAAGTGGCTGAATTGTCATTTTCTCCTCTCCTTTCGCTGGAGACAGCATTTGTTAATTGTGAGCTTTATCAGCGACAGAAAGAAGTAAAACGCAGATGTTGACTCACTGGCCTCAGACTGCTGTCTATTTTGTTTATTCATGAAATGAAAGTTGATAAACATTAGATATTGAGCAGCGATACGTGGATTTTCGGGCTTTTTCACACACTGGTCTGAAATGCAGCCTCTAAAGAAGGTCTCTCCTTTCACATGAGACAGCAGTCGTTAATTGTGAGCTTAATGAGAGAGCAGAAGCGGATACACGAAGACTTTCAGATACCATACTCAGTGTGAGTCCACAGAAGGGAAAAAGATCTCCCTCGGCCACTTTCATACACCCAGATTGTTGATGAACATTAGAATTTGACAAACACTTTTATTAAATTGGCTGAGATTTTACTTTCTCCTCTCCATTCACTAGACAGCAGTTTTTCATTCTGAGCTTAGTGAGCGAGCAGAAGCCGAGACAGGAGGACTTTCAGACGCGGGAATCACCGTGAGCAGAATCCGAGACAGCAAGACTTTCAGACGCGGGACTCACTGTGAGTTCACAGACGGGAAAATGTTTCCCCTCGGTCACGGACTGTTTCCATCCATCCCTACAGTTCATGAAAATTAGAATTGGACCAATATTCATAGTAAAGTGGCTGAAATCTCATCTTCTCTTCTCCGTTCACTGGAGACAGCATTTGATAATTCTGAGCTTAATGAGCGAGCAGAAGCCGAGACAGGAGGACTTTCAGACGCGGGACTCAATGTGAGTCGACAGACGGGAAAAAGATCCCCTCGGCGGCTCACACTTTCCATACATCCCGACTGTACATGATCAGTAGAATTTGACCAATATTCATATAAAAGTCAATGAGATTTTACTTTCCCCTCTCCTTTCACTAGACAGCAGTTTTTCATTCTGAGTTTAATGAGCGAGCAGAAGCCGAGACAGGAAGGACCTTCAGACGCGGGACTCGCTGTGAGCAGAAGCCGAGACAGGCGCACTGTCAGACGCGGGAATCACTGTGAGCAGAAGTCGAGACAGGAGGAATTTCAGACGCGGGACTCACTGTGAGTCCTCAGAAGGGAAAATATCCCGGTCGGCCGCTGACCGTTTCCATACACCCAGATCATTCACAACCATTCCAATTCAACAAACATTCATATTAAAGTGGCTGAATTGTCATTTTCTCCTCTCCTTTCGCTGGAGACAGCATTTGTTAATTGTGAGCTTTATCAGCGACAGAAAGAAGTAAAACGCAGATGTTGACTCACTGGCCTCAGACTGCTGTCTATTTTGTTTATTCATGAAATGAAAGTTGATAAACATTAGATATTGAGCAGCGATACGTGGATTTTCGGGCTTTTTCACACACTGGTCTGAAATGCAGCCTCTAAAGAAGGTCTCTCCTTTCACATGGAGACAGCAGTCGTTAATTGTGAGCTTAATGAGAGAGCAGAAGCGGATACACGAAGACTTTCAGATACCATACTCAGTGTGAGTCCACAGAAGGGAAAAAGATCTCCCTCGGCCACTTTCATACACCCAGATTGTTGATGAACATTAGAATTTGACAAACACTTTTATTAAATTGGCTGAGATTTTACTTTCTCCTCTCCATTCACTAGACAGCAGTTTTTCATTCTGAGCTTAGTGAGCGAGCAGAAGCCGAGACAGGAGGACTTTCAGACGCGGGAATCACCGTGAGCAGAATCCGAGACAGCAAGACTTTCAGACGCGGGACTCACTGTGAGTTCACAGACGGGAAAATGTTTCCCCTCGGTCACGGACTGTTTCCATCCATCCCTACAGTTCATGAAAATTAGAATTGGACCAATATTCATAGTAAAGTGGCTGAAATCTCATCTTCTCTTCTCCGTTCACTGGAGACAGCATTTGATAATTCTGAGCTTAATGAGCGAGCAGAAGCCGAGACAGGAGGACTTTCAGACGCGGGACTCAATGTGAGTCGACAGACGGGAAAAAGATCCCCCTCGGCGGCTCACACTTCCATACATCCCGACTGTACATGATCAGTAGAATTTGACCAATATTCATATAAACGTCAATGAGATTTTACTTTCCCCTCTCCTTTCACTAGACAGCAGTTTTTCATTCTGAGTTTAATGAGCGAGCAGAAGCCGAGACAGGAAGGACCTTCAGACGACTCGCTGTGAGCAGAAGCCGAGACAGGCGCACTGTCAGACGCGGGAATCACTGTGAGCAGAAGTCGAGACAGGAGGAATTTCAGACGCGGGACTCACTGTGAGTCCTCAGAAGGGAAAATATCCCGGTCGGCCGCTGACCGTTTCCATACACCCAGATCATTCACAACCATTCCAATTCAACAAACATTCATATTAAAGTGGCTGAATTGTCATTTTCTCCTCTCCTTTCGCTGGAGACAGCATTTGTTAATTGTGAGCTTTATCAGCGACAGAAAGAAGTAAAACGCAGATGTTGACTCACTGGCCTCAGACTGCTGTCTATTTTGTTTATTCATGAAATGAAAGTTGATAAACATTAGATATTGAGCAGCGATACGTGGATTTTCGGGCTTTTTCACACACTGGTCTGAAATGCAGCCTCTAAAGAAGGTCTCTCCTTTCACATGGAGACAGCAGTCGTTAATTGTGAGCTTAATGAGAGAGCAGAAGCGGATACACGAAGACTTTCAGATACCATACTCAGTGTGAGTCCACAGAAGGGAAAAAGATCTCCCTCGGCCACTTTCATACACCCAGATTGTTGATGAACATTAGAATTTGACAAACACTTTTATTAAATTGGCTGAGATTTTACTTTCTCCTCTCCATTCACTAGACAGCAGTTTTTCATTCTGAGCTTAGTGAGCGAGCAGAAGCCGAGACAGGAGGACTTTCAGACGCGGGAATCACCGTGAGCAGAATCCGAGACAGCAAGACTTTCAGACGCGGGACTCACTGTGAGTTCACAGACGGGAAAATGTTTCCCCTCGGTCACGGACTGTTTCCATCCATCCCTACAGTTCATGAAAATTAGAATTGGACCAATATTCATAGTAAAGTGGCTGAAATCTCATCTTCTCTTCTCCGTTCACTGGAGACAGCATTTGATAATTCTGAGCTTAATGAGCGAGCAGAAGCCGAGACAGGAGGACTTTCAGACGCGGGACTCAATGTGAGTCGACAGACGGGAAAAAGATCCCCCTCGGCGGCTCACACTTTCCATACATCCCGACTGTACATGATGAGTAGAATTTGACCAATATTCATATAAACGTCAATGAGATTTTACTTTCCCCTCTCCTTTCACTAGACAGCAGTTTTTCATTCTGAGTTTAATGAGCGAGCAGAAGCCGAGACAGGAAGGACCTTCAGACGCGGGACTCGCTGTGAGCAGAAGCCGAGACAGGCGCACTGTCAGACGCGGGAATCACTGTGAGCAGAAGTCGAGACAGGAGGAATTTCAGACGCGGGACTCACTGTGAGTCCTCAGAAGGGAAAATATCCCGGTCGGCCGCTGACCGTTTCCATACACCCAGATCATTCACAACCATTCCAATTCAACAAACATTCATATTAAAGTGGCTGAATTGTCATTTTCTCCTCTCCTTTCGCTGGAGACAGCATTTGTTAATTGTGAGCTTTATCAGCGACAGAAAGAAGTAAAACGCAGATGTTGACTCACTGGCCTCAGACTGCTGTCTATTTTGTTTATTCATGAAATGAAAGTTGATAAACATTAGATATTGAGCAGCGATACGTGGATTTTCGGGCTTTTTCACACACTGGTCTGAAATGCAGCCTCTAAAGAAGGTCTCTCCTTTCACATGGAGACAGCAGTCGTTAATTGTGAGCTTAATGAGAGAGCAGAAGCGGATACACGAAGACTTTCAGATACCATACTCAGTGTGAGTCCACAGAAGGGAAAAAGATCTCCCTCGGCCACTTTCATACACCCAGATTGTTGATGAACATTAGAATTTGACAAACACTTTTATTAAATTGGCTGAGATTTTACTTTCTCCTCTCCATTCACTAGACAGCAGTTTTTCATTCTGAGCTTAGTGAGCGAGCAGAAGCCGAGACAGGAGGACTTTCAGACGCGGGAATCACCGTGAGCAGAATCCGAGACAGCAAGACTTTCAGACGCGGGACTCACTGTGAGTTCACAGACGGGAAAATGTTTCCCCTCGGTCACGGACTGTTTCCATCCATCCCTACAGTTCATGAAAATTAGAATTGGACCAATATTCATAGTAAAGTGGCTGAAATCTCATCTTCTCTTCTCCGTTCACTGGAGACAGCATTTGATAATTCTGAGCTTAATGAGCGAGCAGAAGCCGAGACAGGAGGACTTTCAGACGCGGGACTCAATGTGAGTCGACAGACGGGAAAAAGATCCCCCTCGGCGGCTCACACTTTCCATACATCCCGACTGTACATGATCAGTAGAATTTGACCAATATTCATATAAACGTCAATGAGATTTTACTTTCCCCTCTCTTTCACTAGACAGCAGTTTTTCATTCTGAGTTTAATGAGCGAGCAGAAGCCGAGACAGGAAGGACCTTCAGACGCGGGACTCGCTGTGAGCAGAAGCCGAGACAGGCGCACTGTCAGACGCGGGAATCACTGTGAGCAGAAGTCGAGACAGGAGGAATTTCAGACGCGGGACTCACTGTGAGTCCTCAGAAGGGAAAATATCCCGGTCGGCCGCTGACCGTTTCCATACACCCAGATCATTCACAACCATTCCAATTCAACAAACATTCATATTAAAGTGGCTGAATTGTCATTTTCTCCTCTCCTTTCGCTGGAGACAGCATTTGTTAATTGTGAGCTTTATCAGCGACAGAAAGAAGTAAAACGCAGATGTTGACTCACTGGCCTCAGACTGCTGTCTATTTTGTTTATTCATGAAATGAAAGTTGATAAACATTAGATATTGAGCAGCGATACGTGGATTTTCGGGCTTTTTCACACACTGGTCTGAAATGCAGCCTCTAAAGAAGGTCTCTCCTTTCACATGGAGACAGCAGTCGTTAATTGTGAGCTTAATGAGAGAGCAGAAGCGGATACACGAAGACTTTCAGATACCATACTCAGTGTGAGTCCACAGAAGGGAAAAAGATCTCCCTCGGCCACTTTCATACACCCAGATTGTTGATGAACATTAGAATTTGACAAACACTTTTATTAAATTGGCTGAGATTTTACTTTCTCCTCTCCATTCACTAGACAGCAGTTTTTCATTCTGAGCTTAGTGAGCGAGCAGAAGCCGAGACAGGAGGACTTTCAGACGCGGGAATCACCGTGAGCAGAATCCGAGACAGCAAGACTTTCAGACGCGGGACTCACTGTGAGTTCACAGACGGGAAAATGTTTCCCCTCGGTCACGGACTGTTTCCATCCATCCCTACAGTTCATGAAAATTAGAATTGGACCAATATTTCATAGTAAAGTGGCTGAAATCTCATCTTCTCTTCTCCGTTCACTGGAGACAGCATTTGATAATTCTGAGCTTAATGAGCGAGCAGAAGCCGAGACAGGAGGACTTTCAGACGCGGGACTCAATGTGAGTCGACAGACGGGAAAAAGATCCCCCTCGGCGGCTCACACTTTCCATACATCCCGACTGTACATGATGAGTAGAATTTGACCAATATTCATATAAACGTCAATGAGATTTTACTTTCCCCTCTCCTTTCACTAGACAGCAGTTTTTCATTCTGAGTTTAATGAGCGAGCAGAAGCCGAGACAGGAAGGACCTTCAGACGCGGACTCGCTGTGAGCAGAAGCCGAGACAGGCGCACTGTCAGACGCGGGAATCACTGTGAGCAGAAGTCGAGACAGGAGGAATTTCAGACGCGGGACTCACTGTGAGTCCTCAGAAGGGAAAATATCCCGGTCGGCCGCTGACCGTTTCCATACACCCAGATCATTCACAACCATTCCAATTCAACAAACATTCATATTAAAGTGGCTGAATTGTCATTTTCTCCTCTCCTTTCGCTGGAGACAGCATTTGTTAATTGTGAGCTTTATCAGCGACAGAAAGAAGTAAAACGCAGATGTTGACTCACTGGCCTCAGACTGCTGTCTATTTTGTTTATTCATGAAATGAAAGTTGATAAACATTAGATATTGAGCAGCGATACGTGGATTTTCGGGCTTTTTCACACACTGGTCTGAAATGCAGCCTCTAAAGAAGGTCTCTCCTTTCACATGGAGACAGCAGTCGTTAATTGTGAGCTTAATGAGAGAGCAGAAGCGGATACACGAAGACTTTCAGATACCATACTCAGTGTGAGTCCACAGAAGGGAAAAAGATCTCCCTCGGCCACTTTCATACACCCAGATTGTTGATGAACATTAGAATTTGACAAACACTTTTATTAAATTGGCTGAGATTTTACTTTCTCCTCTCCATTCACTAGACAGCAGTTTTTCATTCTGAGCTTAGTGAGCGAGCAGAAGCCGAGACAGGAGGACTTTCAGACGCGGGAATCACCGTGAGCAGAATCCGAGACAGCAAGACTTTCAGACGCGGGACTCACTGTGAGTTCACAGACGGGAAAATGTTTCCCCTCGTCACGGACTGTTTCCATCCATCCCTACAGTTCATGAAAATTAGAATTGGACCAATATTCATAGTAAAGTGGCTGAAATCTCATCTTCTCTTCTCCGTTCACTGGAGACAGCATTTGATAATTCTGAGCTTAATGAGCGAGCAGAAGCCGAGACAGGAGGACTTTCAGACGCGGGACTCAATGTGAGTCGACAGACGGGAAAAAGATCCCCCTCGGCGGCTCACACTTTCCATACATCCCGACTGTACATGATGAGTAGAATTTGACCAATTTCATATAAACGTCAATGAGATTTTACTTTCCCCTCTCCTTTCACTAGACAGCAGTTTTTCATTCTGAGTTTAATGAGCGAGCAGAAGCCGAGACAGGAAGGACCTTCAGACGCGGGACTCGCTGTGAGCAGAAGCCGAGACAGGCGCACTGTCAGACGCGGGAATCACTGTGAGCAGAAGTCGAGACAGGAGGAATTTCAGACGCGGGACTCACTGTGAGTCCTCAGAAGGGAAAATATCCCGGTCGGCCGCTGACCGTTTCCATACACCCAGATCATTCACAACCATTCCAATTCAACAAACATTCATATTAAAGTGGCTGAATTGTCATTTTCTCCTCTCCTTTCGCTGGAGACAGCATTTGTTAATTGTGAGCTTTATCAGCGACAGAAAGAAGTAAAACGCAGATGTTGACTCACTGGCCTCAGACTGCTGTCTATTTTGTTTATTCATGAAATGAAAGTTGATAAACATTAGATATTGAGCAGCGATACGTGGATTTTCGGGCTTTTTCACACACTGGTCTGAAATGCAGCCTCTAAAGAAGGTCTCTCCTTTCACATGGAGACAGCAGTCGTTTAATTGTGAGCTTAATGAGAGAGCAGAAGCGGATACACGAAGACTTTCAGATACCATACTCAGTGTGAGTCCACAGAAGGGAAAAAAGATCTCCCTCGGCCACTTTCATACACCCAGATTGTTGATGAACATTAGAATTTGACAAACACTTTTATTAAATTGGCTGAGATTTTACTTTCTCCTCTCCATTCACTAGACAGCAGTTTTTCATTCTGAGCTTAGTGAGCGAGCAGAAGCCGAGACAGGAGGACTTTCAGACGCGGGAATCACCGTGAGCAGAATCCGAGACAGCAAGACTTTCAGACGCGGGACTCACTGTGAGTTCACAGACGGGAAAATGTTTCCCCTCGGTCACGGACTGTTTCCATCCATCCCTACAGTTCATGAAAATTAGAATTGGACCAATAT